>NC_073231.2:43517500-43600000 GCF_029281585.2 Gorilla gorilla gorilla
CGGCCACTGTCAATGTACAGAACAACATCGGAAGGCTGTATGCTTAACACCTAAATAGAACTCACTAAGGACATTGCTATATCAGAAAAGATGTATTATACACAATAGGAAATTCATGATCACCACCTAGAACTTCAACATGGGGCTTTCCTGTGTTTATAATATTTCTTATATTAGTTTTAACCCCCACCAATAACTCTAAGAATGTAAGCTGCATATTTTAGCAACATTTTACTCAGAAAACAGGCTCTCATGTTATGGAAGATGAATAACAAAAAACATCATCGTGAACTATAGAGGTTCCTTCCAATTGATACACCTTACAAGATCCCCATTCTGTTATTTATTTTAAGCAATTTTTACTATACCTCTGGGAAGGCAGACTCTCTCCGTCCTTCACTTGAGCAGTTTGATAATTACCACGTTCACTAAAAGTAATTAGCTATCAAATAAAATGAAATCCATCTGCCTATGTTCCAGTAGAAAAATACACTTACATTGAATAAAGAAGGTGATAAGCTAATTAAATAGCGATAGTAAACGACCACTGAAGACACCAAAAAACAAACAGCAGCGAAGTCAGAGCCATTCATTACTAGGACTGAACAAGGTTAGCCATGATTTCATTTTTAGGAGTGTAGGTTAAGTTGTTTGTTACCATCCTGACAACTTGCCTAACAGGGTACTTGACAGGAACTGCATATATTAACAGTCAACTTTACCACCCCCAAAACATGCTTCTTCCAGGTTTGCTTGTAGTATGCAAACATGATTCTCACTTCATTAGAGATGGGAAACTAAATGATCAATAGGCAGAAACCTGTGGGTACAGCATAACTCCTATAGGAATGTAAAAGATCTTTGCTTTGTTTCAAGTACCCAATGTAATATAGTGGCTGATAATAACCTACTACACAGCCATTTTTATGAGCTAGATAGTTGGCTGGGAAACTGAAGGACAGCTCAGGATAGAAAAGGGACTTGTAAAAGCCTGTGCCTTTTTTGAAGATGTTTTTAGAGGCAAGTAAAGTTGACTGCAAAAGGAACAGACCAGAAGTCTAATGGCTGGCTGACAGTAATTCATTCTTGAACAAGGGAAGGCTCACTACCAAATGATCATGACAAGGACTGTGATGGAGGTCTGGTGGGCAGAAGGAAGAATTAACCAGGAGAAGGTGAATAAAGTTTAATTATCAATGCACAGCTCTAGAGGGAATGATCATGAGACTTCATAGAGCCATCTTGTTAATATTGGTCATAGTCTTACCTCCATGCTAAATGCAACATGTGAGTGTTAAAAAAAAAAAAAGGAGAGACAGAAAAACTGCATGCTTCTTTTTCTTTAGCTAAGAAATTAAAAAAAAATAAAAAATAAAAATAAAAACCTCCGTACTTTCTTAATTGATCTTTACCCAACCGAGAAAGCTTAGCATTCAAGATACTGTGAAGTCAACATCACTCCTTCCTTGACCCTTATCCTTATCACATTACCCTCAATTAACTTAGGGTATTATTGGCTGCTCCTCTTTTTAACTTTGCTACACTCAACTCTTCTCTGACCTACTTTGATATAACTTCTACAGTTGTAATAGTGATAGTCTCTAAGGAGTTTATATGATGTTAGAAAACAATCTCCCAACATCCTTAATGGCAATGGGGAACTGCTGCTAAACATTCCATTTTTAAATAAGGAAACTGAGTCCTAGGAGTGTTATGACTCAATGGCAGATGAGCTAGAGGAGACTAAATTTTACAGCTGTCACTCCAATTTATCTTCTGGTTTAACTGAATCAATTTCAGGGTTTAAATAATTCAAATATTTAAGATGCAAAAAGAAAAGAAAATCCTGGAAAATAACATTATATTTCCAGAAAAAAACTGACAGCAAGTACACACATTTTACTGAAGAATGGCTCACACATTAAAAAGAAATTTAAATAAAAATGGCCCAAGCTTTACTGGTATACGATAGGAATGAATGAATAAACTCTCTGATCTTTAATCCAATTTTAGTAATAGATGTCTAGATTCCTGGGACTTAGACCTAGCCCTAGGGAAAACTGTGAAGTAATAGATATGCCTTTGGGAGCCCACAAGCATAACTCCCTTGCCTTTATTCCTACAATTCTATGTCTGGGATTGCCTTTCCACTTGCCTGTTTATAAAAATTTGTTGGCAAGAAAGAACTGAAGAAATGAATAAAGTAGTACGAAAAAGGTTCAATATATACTAGATTCAATAATTTTTTAGGTTTCTTCCTGCTATGATATTCTGATTTCACCACAGTATATGCTATTTTCCATTCGACAGTTAGAGGAACTAGTATCTAATTATAAAATTTCAGGCCTGAGTGATTCAGGTGGAGGAGGCTTTACTTGCATTGCTAAAATATTACAATGGTAGCCAGCTTCCTTTGCCTACTCACAAAACCAACCTTAGTTCTAGATCTCATAACAGTACAACTTCCTCATAAATAATTTTACCCTCTTTCACATAATTTTCCCCCTAAATCTGAGGAAATTACTGGCTTACCTATCTCTGACATGAAAATTTAAGACAAGATGAATTTTAAGGAACAGAGACATGAAAAAATAGCAATTGTGGTTAGAAAGCAAGATGGAGCAATAGTTGTTGACTTAGGTTTTCCCATCATGAAGGGTCTACATGTTTTTATCTAGGGTTACATAATGAAGTAATAAAGATTTTTAGAAGACTGCAATAGGAATCCCAAATAACCCTAAATCAAAGATTATCAGGAATTTTAAAAAAAATTCAACATCTTGAGGCAAAAAGCTGAGTTAAATAATGAGCTACTCTAAAAATTTTGGGAAAAGAGATGTAGATTAAGAATAATAAGCTATGTGCATTTGGCTTACTAGTAAAATAAATAAGCCTATAAGAATTTGCAGTAAAAATATCAGTAGCCAGAAAACCAGAAATAGAGGAGAAAAGCTGAACAGCAATAGAGATGTAGAGAAAGTGGTGGTAATTTACAATTAAATGCGTGTCAAATTTTATCTTTTTTCTAGTTATACTGTTAAATACACATTCTTTCCCATTTCCCAACTCCTACTGCAGTTCTCAGAAATTTCACATAGAATTAAAAATGTTTCTGTAAATAATCTCATACTACCATCATTTTGTTGGGTTTTCTTTCTCTGAAATAGCTACCTAGTCCTGATAGTAATACTTTCAGAAGAAAATGCCTGCTTCTTAACGCACTCATATGTAGTTCATTTTCTCCAAGTTTCTTTGACTGAGGTCCCTCAAGTTTATATTTGAGGTTGGAAATGAAAATAATTATGTACATGGGGCCAAAGACAATTGTGCTAAAATTATTAAGGACTTACTCTTATCTAGATTTACCCCAAATGTGCTAGTAAATTACATTAAAGTATGAGAAAAATGCAAAAGGCATGTTCTAAAGTTCCATTTAAGGAAATCAGCTTAGGCAGTATTTCCAAACACTAATGGAACATTTAAAATCAGACACTGCTTAAAATGATAAAGTAAATAAGTTAAAAATAGAAAAGCAAATAATTTTTTTATTCACTTTGAGTGTAATCCCAAAGCCAGCTAACACTCTAAAGGATAAAATATAAATTTAAAGTTTTCTAATTTTTCCAGGTATATAAACATACATTGATATTCTACGGCCATTTTCCCTTTTTTACGAATGATCATGATACAAAAACTAGGATGTGAACAAAAATTAAAGAAAAAAATAATTCATCTTATTAAAAAGTGAGCAAAGCAATAGTAGGTAGTGATACTGAACACAGGGCTGGCCACTGTTTAGGAAGCAGGCATACATGATGAATATTACCCTTGAAAGGGCCTTCTTAGTAATTTTGAAGGAATAAAAAATTTGCAGATTTCTTGGAAGATAAGAAAGTTTTGTGAGCATTAAAACCGATATCCAACCAGAAAAACAATTCTACCTCCCAAAATAAAATAAAGTGTATGTTTAAACCAGGAAATTCAGAAGTTGATAAATACTAAAACTGAACGTTTTTACACTGCAATTAAGCTAATTTTGGGGCGTAGCCTTTGAATAAACTCTTATGTTCATCTTACATTCACTGAAGCGATTTTTAGTGATTTCCTTCTAATCAAAATCTTGGAACCTACTTTCAAAGGGATGGGACATCCTTAAATTGAAGGCTTTTCCATAACTAAATCTTATTAAAAAGGAGCCAAGGGGAACTTGTCATATTCTCAAAGATGTTCATATTGATAACAAATTGTAGCAAGAGCCCAGGGCTTGTAAGAAACGCAGAAATATTTTACTTATAATGTTCTTTTGATTTTGCCTTAACTGGTATGTTTATCTCTCCCATTAAGCAAAGAAGATAATTGTTTGGTGACAGATAATATAGTAGAAAATGATCATGGGAAAATAGAGAACCACAGCTCTACTGAGCTGGTTGAAATAGTCAGCACTACCCACCATAAGTAAATTAACCTAATAAAGACATGAACTGAAAGTGCAGGAACTCAGGCGCTCAGGTGGGGCCCCACTGGTAATTCTGCTGTGTTAATGTTTAAAATCTCTCACAAAGGACTAAGTTGAGAGAAATTGAAAATTTCAGTAGGTAGCAATGTTCATGGAGCTTTTCTCTTTATAACACTCCCCAGCCTGTTTCAGTCCACGATTTAATAAAGCAGCAGATATAACAGATGTGAGTTCCTGGGTATCTTGTGTGTTTAAAGATACTCCTAGCCGTGGGTGGTGTGACTGCCTCCAACATCTTCTCACTAATGCTATTACAAATAGGGCCTGTATTTTTGGGAGAGGATATAATTTATGGTGAATAGAATGAGGAAAATGTTAGTCTATTTAAATATTTCATAAACATCTCTTTTCCTCCTTTCTCACTTTCTTTCACCTAGGCCCTCTGGGTGCCCATATCAGAATGACTGACCAAAGGGCAGTTGGCAGAAGGACCACTGTCCTAACAAAGGCCTTCAGACTCACTGGAGAAAAAACAAGGTGCTTTGACCACCACTTATTGGGATGACAACACAGTCATCATCAATCAAAGTAGACTTGTAGATTAAAGGTACAGATATTTCAACTGTTTTCAGCCCATGTAAAGATATCAAAACTCTTCTATTTTACATAACTGATCACAGAAATCTTTCCATATAAGATATTTTTCTGAGTCAATAATCAGTGGTATATAAAATGGGACCAGAAAATAACAAGACTCATACCATACGCAAAAAAAAAAAAAATCTGTCATTGCATTATTCTTCAAACACTTGTATTTTACTTAAATAAAATGTACAACCAAAACACTTAATTACAGCTCTAATATTTAAGGCTCCAAAATTGTCTAGATAATGAAGCCCAAAGTACCTTTGGGGTGAGGGAAGTTGGTATGACAGTTCAAGGAAGGGACATGGCAGACATTTTCTTGGTGATATTCTTTATATGTATAGTTCCATTCTGCTTCTCTCAAAAACTAGCTGACTCAGAACAGAAAACCAGATAAGCTAGCGGTGGTTGAGGGGCCATAGGATGTCATTGTTTTCACACCTCCCAAACTAAAAGTTAAAATAGGAATAACTTAAGATCACAGTGGCAATTTTGTTTTTTGTAAGAAAATCATGGAATTGAAAAGTTTGAAATTTATGTAAAAATTCAACTTGTAAAAATGAAAAAAGCTTTCCTTATTTTTTGTAAATGTAGATATATATACATATAATTAGTGAATTCTAGATGTCCCTTTAACATGTTAAATTTTCCTTTTAAAAAGAAAAAAATCATTGATAATTTAGAAAACAAAACTTACTTAAATTATAAAAGAACCATGTTTTCCTATTTTGGGTGATATATAACTTTTGTTATATTTTTGGCTACATGATTGGCTAGCACATTATATTCCATTTCTTTAACATAATATAATTGAATACCTATACTTATTCACAAAATCTAAACTGTGCAAACTGCGTATCTTTTGATGAACACACAATTAGATTCAGCATCTGAGGTTGCCTCAAACAGCTTTACAAATTTGTTATGCCTTAAGTAGAAACTTTAGCTGGGGCTAGGGGTGAGGGAATAAAGGCATGAAGTAATATTAATGTATTTCTAAGGTTGCTGAATTTATTTAAATAACAAGTAGCAATGGATGTTACAAAACTCAAAATTGTATAGCAATGCTAAATTCTGTACTATCACAGAAGTCATATTTTTAGTTGTTGAACTTCAAACATAAGTCCTATTAATCTGCCAGGAACCATGTGGGTGAATACCTGTGGCTGAAGGACTCAACTTTTGAACTCTGGGTGTCACAGGGTGGCGGCGGGGGGACAAACAAAAACACCACCACCCCATCCCTTGGAAAGAACATAAATTAAGATACCAATAAATGTATTACTTAATGTTTCATTTTTCTTAATATGTGTACCAAATACTAAGCCACATGTGAGTGCTGGAATGCCATCTGAAATCAAGATTGAAATTAGTATAAAAATAAAATATTTCTATGACATAGAGCTGTAATGATACAAATAATTAATATATATCTGAGAATCTGCTGTGATCTACCTAGTCTTTATTTTTCTGTGTGTGTTTCAGGTTGACCTACTTCCTGGTAATTACCTATAGCCAATATAATATATACTTTAAATAATGTATTGATTTCACTAGCTGAAATTAAAAGAAATCCAAAGGCACCCCGTTCTTGGTTACATGTGACTGTCTACCTGATGCTACTTAATTAACTAGACTGAGTCTCCTTTAAATGACTTACTGTTTGAATTTTGTGGAAATCCCGGCAAGGAGGATGGACCGTTCATTCCGGGGAGAAGGACTGGAGGAAGGCCGGGGAGTCCGGGGTAGGCTGCTGGCAGGCTGATGCCGTGGAGAGAACTGCTGTCCATCATGCCTGGCTGCTGTACCGTCAAGCCCAGCACGTCTGAAGCTTTCTTTATACGATCAAGTTCTTGCTGTGCCATCAGCTGCCGAACCGTGGTCGGAGCCAAGTAATCTTTCTCCCGATCGAGCTGACTGCCAACGGTCTCCCTCACTTTTGAAATGTGCTGTTTGGAGAAAATGTGATCTCTGATGGACAAGCGGGCAGAGTACTTCACCCCGCAGAGGGTACACTCTGGTTTGGTGCCTTCCGTTCCGCCTTGATTGATCATGAAAGGCTTCCCTATGTTAATTTTAAATTTCTTTTCCTTTGCCCTTGCATTTTGGAACCACACCTGGACCACGCGTTTGGGCAGACCAATCTCATTCCCTAACATTTCACATTCTTGCATGGTTGGAGTTCGGTAGTCACTAAAGCAAGCCTTGAGAACCTTGAGTTGAAGATTGCTCATTTGAGTTCGAAAACGCTTGTGACCCGGCCGATCATTACTTTTGGATTTAAAGGGATTGCTGGATCCGAATGGATTTGGGGAGCTCGGGTCCGCTATGCTGGACGTTTCGCTGCGGTCGGCGTTGTCATCCGGGTCATCTGTGATGTAAAAGCTTTGGTCGTGGTCGCCATCTTTGTCATTGAAATGGATGGATGGGCTTGTGAGAGAAAAGAGAAATTTGTCATCGCAGACCTCCGTGGTAGGTGTGGTTGCGGGTTTTGGCAGAGTATCCAGAGTTTTTGGCTCTTTGGGAGACAAAGCCGGTTTCACATCTCCGGAACTTCCTGTGGTGCTTTCCATTTCAGTGTTTCCCTCGTCTCCGGTGGTGGCGTCACTGATTGCCGTATTAATCGATGAAGTCTCATCAAAATCGGTTTTATTTTGATCATACCCAGCCTCAGCAGGAGGGGCATTTAAATTCTCTACATCCTCAGAACACTCTGCTTTAAAAGAAGAAGGGCTTAAAAGATTCTTCGGCGACAGCTCTGCTGTTTTACTAACAGGTGTTGACACTGTAGAAGCCAATTCATTCTCACTTGATAGATCAATTTTAGTTAATGGCAAAGATGGGTAATCAAAATAGATGTATTTCTGTGGGCTTTCTCCCCCATCTTCGGTGGATATTAAAGGGCTTGGTGGCAAGCTGTAACCTGCCTGCTTTCCTTCATTCCAGTGCCGAGAGCGAATGTGGCTTTCTAAGGCCGACTTTGCTTTAAACAGGGCTCGGCAAAACGGACACCGTTTATGAGACTGTGCTGGACCCACCGCCCGGAACTGGCCTTTCCTCTCCCGCGCTCGTGTATTCTGGAACCAGACTTGCACGACCCTTTTTTTCAGCCCGACTTCGCGGGCAATATGATCAAGCATTTTTCTGGTAGGATTGGAATCCAGCAAGTATTTTTCATAGAGTATTTCCAGCTGTTCCGGGGTGATCGTGGTTCTCAAGCGTTTATCTCGGTGTTGGTCTTCACCGCTATTCCCTCCTTCTTTTTCACTGCAATTATTATCTTCTTTATCGTCTAGTTTCCTTTTTAGGGAAGCAGCAACCGTTGTGGGGGCTGTGGTGTGGGAGGAACTGGCCTGAGGGGGCATTTGAGTGAGGGAACTGCCTAGCAGTTGTCCAGTCATCAGCGGATTGTTGGGGTCAAATATCATGTAGGGCATGTCCATGGGCCTTTCCAAGAACGGAGAGTGAAGGAATTGGTTTTGAGCAGCAAGGAAGTGCATGTGCTGGTGTTCCTGCCAGAGTTCCAGAGTTGGGAAGGCAACTGTACACTGATCACATTGGTATTGTAGTAACTGTGGAGGTAGACTGTTCTGGAGAGACGTCATGGAAATTTGCAGTGGACTGGAAGGGACCGGTGTTTGAGAGGCCGAGGGAGGTCTTCCGATAAGTTGGGGTTGTTTTGGTGGCTGTGGCTGTGGCTGTGGCTGGGCTGTGGATGCCTGTGGTGGGTCCGAGGAAGTCGATGCTAATGGCAGGGCTGGTTTGGTGCCTTGAGAAGGGGGAGAGGGGTCACTCTGCTTTGGCTTTTCTGCGGGATATTCAGGTTTTGGAGAAGTCTTCTCAGGTTCTGGTTTGGGTGATGGAATCAGGGGGGTGCTGGTCCCAGAGCCAGAACTTGCTGCAGGGGCAGCAGCGTTTTTGGCTGCATCCGTTTGGCCAGACACTGTGCAATGCTTGTATACCACTTGATCAGTGGCATCCATGGAGTCTTCTGTTTGGCTTTCATCTTGGGCATCATCATCTTCATCCTTGTAACACTGCTTTTTCTGATGCGTAATCAAGTCAAAGATCCTGGGGAAAACTACATTGCACTTTTTACACTGGTACTGCATGTTGCTTGTTCGAATGTACCGTTCATTAGTGAGTTCTCTTTTTTCATTATCTTTTGTTTCTGCTTGATTCTCATAACTCTTTCGTGCTTTCTGACGAGCATTCTGGAACCATACAACAATAACCCGGGTAGGCAGATTGAGAACAGTGGAGAGTTGTTCTATTTCATCATCTTTTGGGTAAGCGTTTGTGTCAAAAAAGTCTTGCAGAACCCTAAGCTGGTAGTCAGTAAATCTCGTTCTAGAAGACCTTTTACTGAATGATGCATCAGATTTGTAATGTTCTAAAGAGGTGGGCTGTGGATCAATTCTGATATCTTCTAAAACCGTTATAGGAGGGTTACTGAAGTTGTATGGTGAATCTTTATTTCTCTGTCGTTCCTTAAAAAGCGTATTTCGAAACCAGTGTTTGATAACTTTTTGGGAGAGGCCAGATTTCTCTGCCATTTCCTGGATCTGTTCTTCACTTGGAGAATTATTAATGTCAAAATAAGCCCTCAGGATTTTTAGCTGATCATCTGTAATTCTTGTCCGTGGGCGTTTGAACTGAGAATGTCTTAAGAAGTTGGGATCTAATCCGAGCTGCTGCTGGCAAAGTTGGGTGAGGTCTGCAGAGAGTGCGTCCATCTGTGGCAGCTGCAGGGCAAGCTGGGGAGGAAGCGCAGGGTGTTGCACAGGTTGCATCATAATGGAAGGAAAGAGCGGCAGGTCCAGAGAAACCGGCAGTTGGACCTGTGGAGGAGCAGAAGGTGGAGGAGGTGGGGGAGGAGGAGGAGGAGGAGGAGGAGGTGGTGGTGGTGGTGGGGGAGGAGTGGGTGGCGGAGCTTGCAGAGGAGTAGAAACCGTGTTGGGGATCTTTACAGGACCCATAGAAGAAGGCTGTGGAGGAGCCGGAGGCAAGGGAGGAGGAGGAGGTGGCGGGGGCGGCGTTTCTGGAGAAGATGGAGAAATTGGATAAAGCTTGTCATAGGCCTCCCTGTATTGACGAGCAAATTTTTCTAGCGCTCCATATGGAAAAAATTGCCCATGTACATGTTCTTGGTGACTCTTTAAAATAAGAACATTGGAAAACAATTTACCACATGTTCCACATTCTAGTTTGTCAGTGTTTTCACCTTCACCACTTTTGCCCTTCTTCTGTACCTTCTGCCTGTTTTCGTTATACTGAATGACCAGTTCAAAACCAAAGTTTTCCAATAACGCTTTGGCAGCATTTCCTCTGGCCCCTGAAGCTATTCGGGGTGGTGGGATGGATGGTTCCAAGGATTTTTGCTTCTTTGTGTCTTTGCCTTCTTTGAGTCCTTCACTTTCATTTATAAATTCCTGCTTTGGTTTTTCTGGCTTTTCAGAAATATCTTCCGCCTCCTTATAAGACGGCACGTCCTTCATGATTTGGCAGTCTGCACTCACTATGTTACTTTGCTCTTGTTTCAGTAATTTGCTCGCCTGCTGTTGCTGCTGCTGCTGTGGAGGTGGTGGCTGCTGCTGTTGTTTTTGAGGCTGCAGCTGGGGCTGTGTGGCTTGGTATTGTTGTGCTTGTTGCTGTAGTATCTGGAGTTGAGTTTGACCAACGTGATGTTGGGTTTGAATCTGCTGCTTCAGGTCTTCAAGCAAGGAGCCAGCCATTCCTGTCATGCCAGGCATCCCAAATGTGGCAGAGCCTGGCAAGCCCAAATCTGGCCCCAAGCTGAACTCCGTCCCAGGTATGTAAAATGGAAAGAGAAACTGAGGCTGCTGAAACTGCAGCAGTGCTTCTGGTGTCATAGGAAAATGAGGCAAAAAGGCTGGGTTTAGAAACTGAGGCTGAAAGAATGCGGCTTGCTGTTGTAATTCGTGCTGTAGTTGCATCTGAATTTGTGCTGGTGACTGTGGTGGGTGATGTGTAGGTTGAGCAGAGATTAAATCAGGAGTTTGCTTTTTATTTAATTCTTTGGCATCTAAATGGGTATCTTTGCTGTTTACAGCTGCTAAACTCATGGAATCTAACATCCCCTGGCCAGGGCTGTTGACATTTGCTGCAATGCTGTGCCCACCAGCCACATGACCACTGGGCTCCAGCTTTGCAGCCCTAGCCTTTGTCTGGTGGAGCACAGACCTCATGTGGATTTCCAGTGTTGAGCTTTGGCTGTATGCAACATTGCAGATGCTGCACTTGTAGGGTTTGTTATCTGTGTTGCTGTTGGTTTCTTGTGGGACAGGACTGGAGGCTTCCTGCAAAACTTTTTTCAGCTTATGCAAGTGAGAAACTGAATTATAGTGGACCAAGAGAATGTTCTTTTGGGTGAATGACTCTTTACACACTGTACATTTATATGGACGAGATGGATCAAGGAATTTTTCCATCGTAAAATTGGGCCCTTTTCTAAAAGGTAAGGTCCGCTTTGGTTCAGAGCCCATGTCATCTGGAATAGAGCTACTATCACTTCCTACAGGACTTGCTTTCCCTTCGTGGTCCACCTCATACTCTCTCTCCATTTCCTGCTCTAGACCATGGTCATCCTGGGCCATAGTTTCGCTCTCTGCCCACAGTTCTCCATTCACGGGCAAGGAGGCATATAGCTGTTGAAGTTCAGCTTCACTCAGTTCGGGGTGGCCTGCTTCCAAGTGTTTTTTTAAAGCCTGGAATGTACGGAAACTGCGCTGGCAGAGGTTACACATTGTCGCAGCCCGAATTGCATGATACTGGGAATGTATCTGAAGCTTCTGCATAGTTTTGAAAGCCAAGCTACAATGGTTACAGCGATACTTGTAGACATGACGGTCAGAAACAGAGAGCGGTTGCCTTTTTTGCTGTTCATTTAATTGATCTTGCATTGTGTCGGGGATTTTCACATCCTTACTGCTATTTTTATTCCATTCTGAGACTTCCAAGGGTTCTTTAGTTGGTTTCTGCTCCTCATTCTTTACTTCCACATTAGCCTTTGAATCCTCGAGACCTGCTATACTTTTGTCATCCATTGGACTTTCACCTATTAGGAAAAAGCACAAACATCTCTCTTACAATAAGAAAACCTACTCCTTAAATATTAATTAATATTATAAATAGTAGCCTCTAAAGGCTTCTGCTTAATTAATTGTTTGAAGAAATGTTTACTGAGCAACTACTATGTGGCAAGCACTGGACTGGGTACTGGGGATATAAAGGCAAACAAGAAATCACCCCTGGCCTCAAGAAATTACAGAAAAGGGAAGAAAGCAAGTCAAAGGTCATTAGAGCTTGCTGCAATTAGTGTGATACTAAGGGCCATCCCTTGGTGTTCATGAATTAGATCACACAGAATTTTCCTGGGTGTCTGACACTTGGGTCCCCTGAGGTCACTTACAGATAACCAGACACAAAATATGCCTTGTAAAATATGGCTTTTTGAAATGGCATACATTTTTCCCCTATGCTTTACGAAAATCTTTTGATAGTAATAATCTATGGGCACCACCACAAATGCAAAGCACCTAAGCGTATTGTCCACAACTCTTGATGATAAGATGGCATACCTGAATATTTCCCAGACCCCTCAGCTGTCATGGCTGCAGGTGTGTCCCGCTCTGATTTCTCAGAGGCAGCTGCTGGCAGTAGCATACTGTTTGGCATCATCACATCAGGGACAGGCACCTTTGGAAACCAAAGGGGTTTATGTTAAATGTACCCCAGAAATCACAAATTCCATCACATCTCTCTTTTGCTGGTAGCATATCCCACTTACATTTGTTTTTTCTTAGCCAAAGCAGGGATGTTTTGCAGATGTTACAGATCAATGCCACACCTTCCCACTTTAGATCAATGCTGTGGTAATGTTGTATTATTATTATTACTATTATTATTATTATGGCTTAAAGGTTTCTGTAGGTTTATTTTTTTATAATGATAATGAAGCAAGTTTGAAATGCAAGGTGCCCACTGGGGTTATTTGATGAACATTATAGATATAAAAAGAAGACTGTAAAATAATGTTCTTTACTAAGCTATGCCTTGTACCATATTTTTTTCCAAGCAGAAGAGGTCACAAATGGGCCTTGAGTGTGACTACTATAACACGAGCAATAGCAGAGCTTTAATTAGCTCTGAAGAAATACATTTCTATAAACCAATAATTACAGATTTTATATTGATATTCCTGACACAGATTATGTCACACATGCATCAATATTTGGTATCCTTACTGTCATAAGCAGCTTCTCCACACAATCTGGAGACACACTGTGCAAATGCGTCAGATGCAGTTGGAGATGCATTTTGTTGCTGAGGACGTCCTGACAGAGAGGACAGCAGATGACCGGCTGCACCGAGTGCTGTGATAGGACGTGCATCTGGATACGACTTTGGTCCCTACTATTGTAGTTACAATAAGGACATTGATAGAACTGGAAAATATTGAATAAACATGGCCACTATTAGTTAATGCATTTCTTATTTGATACATAGTAGTTGTATTTTGGGGGTACATGTGATATTTTTGTACATGCTTACAATGTGTAATAATCAAATCAGGGTAAATGGGATATCCATCACCTCAGACATTCATTATTTCTTGTACTGAGACCATTCCAAATCTTCTCTTCTAGCTATTTCAACATAGTTAATGTATTCTGATGACTTTAGAACATCAGAGGTAATACCAAGAGTTAATTACATTGCCAATTGCAATGTCTACATACATTTCAACAGCATGGAACCATTTGGGGCTTTAAAACTATCAGGAGCAATAAAAAATAAAGATTTACACAGTAAAGGGGAAAAAAAGTATTTACCTGTTCATGACAGAATTTATTGTCCTCTGTAGGTTTTGACCTTTTTGTTGCAACATCCTCTTCTTTTGCCAGCAGGAGTGGCTGGGTACCCCCTGCCACACTAACTTTTAGTTCCTTCTCTGGTGTGATTATCCCTGATTCCCAAAAAGAATAGAACAAATCAATTTAAAAACACAATTTCGAAATGAGAAAAATTATGTTTTTCAAACATTTGCGACTCTAAACACACTGAATCACAAAAAGAACCGACAAGCATTTTAAATAATGCTAATCTCAAAAGGCAATAAGAACACTTCTTTTTGTCCACTGACTAAGTGGACTTTATAAATATATTTTAAAATGTACTCCTGTTTCATGTTTAGATAACCCTAGGTGGCCTGGAAAGATTCATCAATAACACATGCTCTCTGGTGTCTCAGAATGCCTTTACCACATTAAAGCAAATCTACTCCCTTTCACAAATACTAACTTAAAAAATCATTATTTCTACTAACATTTAATTACCTATCTCTTTTCTAAAATTCTTTGACACTTAAAATATTTCAACATTCTGAGAAGGACTGACTGGTTATAATTCAGAAACTCAAATAATAATAATTTTATGTCATGAATGGATTTAAAAACGGAAAGGATTGTAAAATTAATCATATATATCTGCTGCTGCTATTAGTGATTTACTCTTTGCTGTAGATATTTCAGCAGTTGGCTGTACATATAACATTTAGTACAAATCTCAAGAAGACAATGGTTTTATGAGGTTAATCCAAATATTTGGTGTTAAAAGTGATTTCAGATTTTGCCTAGACCAGCAGTGTAATGTGTAGGAGCCTCATACACATCAAAGAAAAGAGTGCAATTCTAATTTCCCAATCTAACAGAAAATTCTTTCCAGCATCAATTTGCCCGATAATCTCCTCTGCAAGGCTAGATATTACAGCGACATTGGGTAGGCATGTCACATACATCTCACGACAAACACAAAACCTCATTTACCAGCCATTCCAATCTCATCATAGCATGGCATCATCTGACCTTTTTTCTGCTGTTTATTATGAGTATTTCTAATTTTAACTTTCAATTTTCACCATCTTCCAGTCAATTTGCAACTAAATTATTTCCAGGGTGAGGACACTATCACTGGACAACTGGGTGCAAATACATCTTGAAATGCAATGAAGCTAAACCATTGATTGCTATCAGACCCCACGTAAATATATAGTCCAGGCGTAATCTGATTGTATGCTGTGCATGAAGATTTATCTTGATTTTTTTTCAATCCACATACGGTTCATATAAATGAACAAATTGCACCTTATTGCAAAATAACCCAGTTTTAATTTAGAAATAAGGTCAAGGATGTTATGGAAGCAAAGCAAAAATAAACAAAAAAAAATATTCTATTTCAACTGTGGATAGAGATGCATGTTTTATACCTTATAAGTAATTTCAGAAATTTCAAATTCAGAAAGAAATATAAAAGCAAGAGTGATTCCATGCAGATCAAAATTAAAATATAATTTAAATTACATCATGACAATAATTTTATTCTCTTGGGGTTCATGGTAGATACAGAATTAATGCAAAGTTTTCATCAGATTATACTGATACTACTGATTTCTAGATTTACAAGCACTAGAATTTATTTGAGTTGGTACATTTGTCTTCATGTATATATATATGTGTTGGAGAAATTTAGGTTATTTCTAGATATTTGAAAAAATAATTTATGATATTTGAATTTGAATGAACTTAAATCCAAGAAAGACTGGAAAGTTTCATTACACTTATTTAAAAATGCCCAAGTATTTGATATTGAAAGATATGTCAAAATAGGAAAGTCATAATTCCTATTACCTTGTCATAATTAAGTCTGGAATCAAAAAATATAAGTTTCTTTCTCAAAGCTGAATATACTTTGGAATATTGTTTTAGAAGTGTTAAAAAACAAACATTTAAGAAAACTATGATATTTTATATTTTCAAATAAAACTTACTGCTTAAAGTGTCAAACCAAGTTGTATAAAATCATTGCCATTTAAATCAACCAATGTCTATCAATTGTCTTCTCCTGTGAGATGTTTCTTTAAATGTTCCCCCACTAATAAGTAAGAATATGTTTCCTTAGGAGAATAATACTCTGTCATATCCCCTTATCATTCTTTTGCGTACATGATGGAATTGGACATGACCAATAAGTCGATCCGGGTCCCTGTGCCATCAAAGACTGTCACACACAAGTTAAAAGAGAATTTCCATGACTTAGTTGCTTGCAGGCCCTTTGGATCATCAGTAATAGAATAAATATTTCAGAAACTTATAAATCTATTAAATGTATAGCTATGGACTCATTTCCATAAGCATATATAATGTGTATTTTATTCTCATATTGAGACTGTCAGGGATCAAAAAATGTATTGATTTCAAGATCTGGAACATTTTACTAGGCCTACACACTGGTATGCATAATGTATAATTAATACCATGTATATAAAGAATATATTTATTTTATTTTTATGCTTATTAATATTCATCAAAAATATAATTGCTTTTGAATTTAGTGATGTTCTATGCTGTATCAAAAAAGTAAGAGTTAAGTTTTAGGGTCACTATCACATGGCCGTTGCAACAACTGTTGGCTATAGTATTCAATACAGTTATGCGTCACCCTCAAAATTTTTCTGGCTAATTAACTTAAACCATAATCTTAATATAAGCCAGGAGCCTCCTAAAGACCATTTTGTTTGAAATTACCAAGAAGTTATAAATAAAAGCTAGAACATCTAACATTAGCTAGGTATGTCAAAAATGCATGGCACTGATAGTAAGGGGAAGTAGAGAATATTGAGATGTGGTAACATGACAAAACAGACTCTGGAGGATGAGGCAAGTCATCAGGATTATTTGTAAAGATGAAGGATGTTACATTCTATGCGTGTATGCCTTTCTTACTCAAACGGATACTATCTTAGGTTTCATATTATGGCATCCCTGGTAAATTATAGAAAATTAACTCTGGGGTCTTTTTTCTAAGTTGTATTATCCTGGAAATGCCTATTAAATAAGGGTCAATTAATTTGAGGAAGCTTTTAAGTTTTATGATTGCTTATAGTTTATGCCTGCAACTTTATTTGAAGTAAACTCTGTTGATTACCCTAGATCAGAAAATTTTAAAATAGGATCGTAATTTATTTTGTGTTATTGAGGACAACACAATATCCTCAAAAAAAAAATGTCATTTTCATTCATTTTAACTAAAAAATGAAGTCTAATTACAAATAAGCACTGCCAAATAGATGAAAAAAATGATTATCTGTCAGTTATGGGATTATTTAACTTGCATGAGATTGCTAATATAAAAAATGACATAATTCATTTCAATGCAGATGCTGCCTTCTTAATAATTTTCAATCCCTAAAATACAGAAGGCTGTAAACGGTTTATACTCATAACAAGTAAGAAAAATCCAATAACGCACATATACTCAAAGCAAATCTTAAAAAAAAATAAAACAAAGTACTGAGTTATTATTAATGAGTCAATGTATTTAATAAAGTTTGAATACTATAAAACTTGGATATAACAGAAGATGTTATTCAACTCCAAATAATTATAAATTATAATTACCAGTACAGTATTCTTTCTAATGAGACTAGAATGAAAGGATAATTTTAATTGCAATAATGAAGGTTAATTTCCATCTTTCCTCATGTTTACTCCCTTATTAAAAAGTGGTCCCCTTAGCCAAGGCAGAGACATATTACATTTTCAATGCAAATGTATTAATCTGGATAAACTCTGTATTAATTCTTGTACTGCACAGAGCTATAATTTGGATTATAATTAATCTAAAGTGGCACTAGATTTAAATGACAATATAAATGAAACATTAGAAGGCTTTTCTATTATGAATGAATATTCAACAAATATAACTTGCATATTGCCATGTCTCATTTTGAAAGCTCTACTCCTGCAGATTAATGTCAGCAACATAGCACAACAGCTTACACAAACATAGCCTTCCTAACATATGTTAATTCCTTCTTGTCTAAAAAATTCTATGCTAAAGTTGGGTCAAACTACTTCCCATCTAACGTATGAAGATAGTGATGAATTTGTAAGCTTGCTAGTATTTTTTTTACATTTATGACACATATAAAGAAAAACAATAAATATAAGTGGTTATTTAATCATTAGAAATACATACAAGAGAAAATCCATGTAATAATATTTTAAACCTAAAAACATTCAATTCAGAAGGCAGAAAACTTTGTTAAATGTTCATGTTAGTTGTCAATCACAAGAGCTGTCTTGAAGGCTAGAAGGTTTTAAAGCTAAATATTTGCATTTCAGCAACTGCTTTTAGTTGGTCCTTGCTTAGAGCTTATTTTTTATCCCTATAGAAAAACCCAGGAAGGCATTTATATGGGGATACAATTTGTTTTAAACAACTACCAGTATACAATTGTCTATATCCTCTCAAATGCCCAAGTCTTGTCTGGATGGTACAATTAGGTGCCCAAGGAAGAATAGTAATTCATCAGCCCATTAGGGAGTGATTGAGTCCACCACTTTTGCGGAGCAGTAAGTGGCACTGGTAAAGACAGAGCCTTGGCATCTGTGCTATGTTCCAAGCCAGATTCTTTCCTCAATGGTAAAATTAGATCCATTTTTCTAGAGATTCCCAGAATCCATCCTTTACAAGGTACTAGATATTAGACATTTGAGACCTGGCATAATGTCATATACCTCGGGATTACATGGGCACTGAATTAACACAAATCAGATATCTCTGTTATACATTCTTCTGAAGAATGGGAAGGATATATTCCACAATCTGTTTTGGTACTACTATGTGAAAGATGCCACTGAATACAGACAGAACCTTGCCCTCTCTGAACCAGGCAAGCAGCTAATTTGATAAGGTCCATCATAGAAAGTGAACAAACCACCTTGCTATTTCCAATCTTTTCCGAATAAAGTTTAGATGGTACTGTCTTTCATATTAACTTATCACTAGGTACTTCTAATTCCTCCTCAGTAACTTCAGGAGCCAGCTTACTAATATACAGCTATGGCTTCTTTTTACATTGCTTGCGGCTTAATACCAACCTTAGATCTTCTTTGTTTAAGTCAAATTAGAATCACATGTTAGACAGTATATCCTAGGAGCAAATTTCAGTGACGCTTTTCTCACTGGCCTCCTGAAAGAAATTTAGTACTGAACAGTGTGGGGAGGGGAGCAGAGAGGCCCTTCAGATAATTTTTAAAGGGAATGAAAAACTTAGATATGCAAAGACTGAAGTACAAATGTGGGATGATTCAGGTTTAAATAAACTTGCATGTAAAAATGATATTTTTTGCACAACCCAATGTCTTCATAGTGAATACAAGCTCCTTTATATGCGGCTGTCACTGGAATTCAAGGAAAAGATAGATGACTACCTGAAACTAATAGGCTTGAACCCGTTTCAGCACTTCTTCTGCTTCAATGAGTCCAACATAATAAAACTAGGTATAGCGTGCAGCAAAAGTAGCCAATGTAATATTCATTGCAACCATAGATTTCCATCTCATACATACAAAGCATGGATGAAGTCATATATTTGCCAAATCAAACACAGAAAAAGCCTTAGGTATCCACACCAGATGCTGGACTAGGGTTTGTTTGTGCACAAGTAAATGTCATGACACGAAGGTTTGTTTTCAAAGACAGTAGCTTTCATTACTGGGATTTGTCTATTCTAGAAGATCAAAATTACCCAGCACCTAATCCCTTTTCAATGATATTTCCTCTTTCTTAGGCTGAATCATCTGTAAACTTTTTCACTGGATTTTGTTTGAAATACCTCAAATAGATGCCCTAAAAAAGGGCAAATTCCTGAGTGTAAGTTGTAAAAAAGCAAGGAAAACTGCATTTATTTTTAGGGTTACGTGGTTTGGCGGGCTAATACATGTGACTGAATGACAAAATTCAAGTGATATCTAATCCTATGCTTATGAAAAATTAATACGCCATCAGAGGAATCACAAGTATAGCTAAGATTAATGAAAGGCGCTTAAAAAATTACAAGCACACAAACTGATTTGATTAAAAAATAATCTCACTGGTCGTCCTGTAATATTCTTCAACTTATCCACATCTATTCTGTCAGATGGTTATGATTAAAAATAGGTCAATGGGAGGCTACTGATAGAAATCACATGCAAAATGCACATGCAATGAATAGTAGTGGGAATGTTCAGACAGTTTAAAATGAATAAAAGCTTTTAATAAGTTTTGTGGGGTGGGGGGATGGTGAAGGAAGAGTTGATGGCAGGGAATGGGTATAGGGAAATGCCGAGGTGAAAGATTCTTGCATCTTACCAGAGTCTTTATTAGAGTTTTTGCCTTCACTATTGTCTCTCTCACTTGTGTCTTTTTCATCGTCCTCGGCCACTGCTGTAGGCTTAATAGCTCCTTCTGCCTCCTCACTTTGTTCTTCTGTTAAGAAAGGCAGACCAATCAGTAGAACTGAAAACCGCCCAAAAATTCACACCGAAATAAACTAGGTGGCCACTTGAAAACTTTGTTATTTATGAATCATCTGCAGATATTCATACTCAAATGAGAACACAAATTTATGCAAAAGTCTATGCTGATCATGCTGACTGTACCAATGCAAATTTTGTATCTAAATGATCTTCTTTTGTATCCATTGAGAGGATGGGTCTATACTAAATTAAAATAAATTCTTTTTAGTACAGTTTAAGCTGAAACATATTTAAAAATTGGGTATAAGGCAATTCTGTGATTCGAATAGTAGAACCTTGTAATAACATAAACCTACTATTCCATGGACTGGGATAGATGTCAGGAAAAAGAAAACAGATTCTTAGAAAAAAATCTGAAATAATATAACAACGGTTATATAAGACAGGTGTTACTCCTGCTTTCAGACCCCAGACCCCAAAGGAATTCTTTGGCATTTTCTTAGAGTAAGATCTCAAAACTTCAGTTACATTGGGGATTTTTTTTTCTTCTGTAGGGGGAGCTATACTGGGCATAGGATATAACAAGGTATACTTCTATGACAACCACATCACCCCACACCTCATTCACGGGTTCACACCAGCTAGATTACATGGAAATCCTCATAGTAACTCAACCCTATTTAATTATTCTGTAAATCTTAGCTATGCCACTGCTGGTGGATTAATCTGTTTATGCAGTTAGCCTCTATGCTGGGGCTGTGTAGCACTAATCCGTGAAAGGCCCACTGTTCTCTTTCATCCTGCGATCATTTGTCTCTCACTGTGCTGATGTCACATTTTAATGAATTTTTAGCAATCTGAGTAATGCCAGATAACCAGGCTCGCAACTCCCCACAGCATGGCATGCTGTTTTCATTGCAGCACAAAAAATAAAAATCATATTCCCCTGTTCAGGTAGGAATTACATAAATTAGGAGAAGAAGGTAAAATGGGATTTGAAGCACCAGGCTGCTCAATTTCATAAAATCTTTAATGACCATATAAATTAACCCTGGAAAGGCAAAAGGTCACCGACACACATTTGCATACACTCTTCTATTTGCTTTTGATAAGCAGAGCTTTTATGCAGAGAACATGATACAATTAACCCTTCAATAACCATACAAAACGCTGCTATGGACATTTTAAGTGTCAAGCATTAACTGAAAATTACACACTGAATAAAATTTTCATTGCAAATGCTATAGTGATTGAAAGGGGAAATCGTGGCCCTCTCCACACCCCATGTTTTATTAATAACGTTCTGACAGCAGAATGAAATATCCACTGTCATATGTAGCAGCTGAGCACCAAAAAAAAAAAAAATCTATTTAGTGCCTCACTTGCCAGCCATGCTCTACAACTGTGTGAGCAGGATAACAACAGAAGGGGACAGTTCTGGGCTCAAGAGGAAACTCTAAAAAGCTAAAGGGAAAACAAGGACATTTAATACATTCAAAATAAGAATTTGTTTCAACTGTGAGTCCTCAAAGGCACCATACAAATCCATTTATTCCATTTTTGCCCTTTGCCTCTGCACAAAAGCAGAGGGATGGCCCTTGTTTAGGGGGTCAATCATCTGAGGGTTTGAGGGAAGCTTCCC
The DNA here is from genome assembly GCF_029281585.2 of Gorilla gorilla gorilla. Lineage (NCBI taxonomy): Eukaryota > Metazoa > Chordata > Mammalia > Primates > Hominidae > Gorilla > Gorilla gorilla. Next base: position 43,539,570 of record NC_073231.2, read on the forward strand.
TTTCAGGCAAATACACTCAGAAATTTAACTTCAAGAAGAGAAAGAAACAACACCTCTTCTGGCGCTAGCCTGCTTTCACCCGTCAGTGATAATTACTGATCAAACACAGGCTCCCTCCTCCCAGCACCAGGCCACGCTGGTAGGTAAAGTGGCTGGTGGCCGAGCTGGATTTGGGAGGCTGGAGGGCTGAGATCAACTGGATTGGGCTGTGTCCCTCCCAAGTCCACACACGTGACATGATCTCTAGTTCGTGACCTATGACAGCTGTGGCAATTACTTTTCAACTCATCCTGGGGAAGGGATGCAGGAATTCTTGGAGTAGATTTACTGGGCCTTTCCCCCAGGGCTGGAAAATAAAGTGTCAGAGTGCTACTGAGTGTGCTTATCTTGGGGGGACATAAAATTGTAAGGGCTATCGCAACTCACATTAATAAAACATTGTGTGTCAGGAGAAGAAAAAGAAAATTATGAAGGCACTAAAAGAAAAGCTACAGTATATAATCTGGGTCTCATCAGACAGATTTTGCAGGGTCCTCTTCTTCATTTTCTGGTATGTGTTTTAAGTGTGAGAGAAATTCCCAGACATGTTCTTCTATACATCACTGTGGTGTCTGACCTCAGCCTGACCCTGGCAACAGTTTGAGAAATCTGAATGTGAACAAAGACTCTGTGTCAGCAGCAGGGAAAGATTGTGGGATAGACGCTCCCCATCAACTTAATCGCAAACAGCAGTTCTGAGGCCATAACTTTGCCCGGCTCCTCCAAGCCACAACTCATAACCTTTAGAGGTGGATTTGCCTGCAATGCCTCTGCTTCTGTGACTTTTTTCCCCTCTCTCTTTTCAGGTTCTTCCTTTGAAGTAGGCAGGCAATTAGCTCTAATGCTCAAGCAATTCAGATCTGTTTTGTGGTTTAGAAGGGGAAAGCTGTTTATTACAGGTAGGCTCTTTGGAGCCATAAGAATTTGCAAATTTTTAATCATGCAAAAAATAATCAAAAGGTAACTTATACACACCATAAAGTTTCATATAAGTCAGAATAAAAGGGCACTTTTATTCTCAAAGAGGGTTTTAGAAATAAATTTGACATTCATTGTATAAATAGACTTTAGAGTCAAGAGTATGAATGTGGAGAAACCACTTTCTCTGGAAACCCTGTAGGTTAGAACTCGGGTTAAGGGAAGGAGTGGCTACATTCTAACTTTCAAGCACCACGTATCCTCAGTTGTAAAATATTATGAAATGTAAGGGAAATATATATATAACACTAAATGTATTAAATAGATACTGTAGAACTGAGGAAAATATACTACATAAAATTCTAAAATAAAGATGCCAAAGCGGTTTTCATTTTCATCAATAAGCCTCTTCACTAATATATTACATGCAATAATAGTGAAAGTATTAAATCATTTCATGATACTGTTGTATTCAGCATAAGTATACATGTATACAGCATATGTATATGCCACATGCATTTTATTCTTTTGCCTCATGAAATACAGAAAATACAATATTTCTATATTAATCTTTATGATATGTTTATACTTAAGCTTACCATGTATATCAAGGTCCATTTGAACATCCCAATTTTCAGACAAATGATAATACATATTCATTTTTACATGTTTCAAAATAATAGAAAGAAGGCAAAATACTGTAGTCTTATAGAAATATGTTACAACAAACTTCCCCCAGCATTTTTGACATGTCTAAAATGATCTTATAAGTTACTCTACATATACACATTGGCTATATTTAAAATAAATGTTTTTGAATGACTAGCTTGGAGTATTTTCATTTGAACAATAAGAAACAATTGGAAAACTGATATTAGTTTATCCTACAACATTATACAATTTCTAAGCAAATGTACATCAGTGGTATCCCTTTGATCTAAGTACCACCCAATTGTACTTATTTTCCATTGTCCTTCTCCCTCTCTCTCTCTCTCTCTCTTTCAGACAGAATCCCACTCTGTTGCTCAGGCTGGAATGCAGTGGCACTCTCGGCTCACTGCAACTTCTGTCTCCTGGGTTCAAGCAATCCTCCCACCTCAGCCTCCCAAGTGGCTGGGACCACAGGCATGCACCACCATATCCAGCTAATTTTGATATTTTTAGTAGAGACGAGGTCTCCTCATGTTGGCCAGGCTGGTTTCAAACTCCTGGCCTCAAGTGATCCGCCAACTCAGCCTTTCAAAGTGCTGGGATTATAGGCATGAGCCACCGTGCCTGGCCCTTATTTCCCATTGTCTTAACATACAATTGGGTTTGGGATCCCTCTCCTCTAAGTCTGCTATGAGAGCATTTCATACTTTTTCAACCCATGAAGTGATCATATAAAGAGGAAACACAGTAACTTAGACATCTTTAGTTTTATATTAACATATTGAGTATCTCTGTACAAGACACCTGGCTTGTAAGCATTCTTTCCTAGACTCCTCCATGATCTCCTTGACCAATCATGCCCCATTCAAATCTATCCTCCAAATGATCTACTTAAATCTGACTTCCCCACTTAAAATCTTCCAGTGACTCCTATCACTTACAAAGAAATAACTCAACCTTCTGTACATAGCGAGATTATGTCCAAGATACCTGGTCCTTGTCTGTCACTCCAGTTTCATCTTTGTTCACTTCCTACATAACACTTAGTGCTTGGGAACAGTCTTCTTACACTTTAGAGTGTCACATTCACCCAAGAGACCTGTTACTGGACCCCATCTTGAAAGGTTCTAATGTAGTAGGTCTAGAGCTGAACCTGAGAATTTGCCTCTCTGTTGAGTTTCCAGGTAATGCTGATGTTCCTGGTCCAGCTCACAGTTTGTAACCACCGTTCAAGAAACCCAACTGTTTGTAGTGCTTTCTCCCTTCCTATATGTACCATTACATTTCCTTATCTTATTTAGAACAACTTTTCTTCACTGTGTAAATTCCACTTTTCCTTCAAATCATCTTGGGAAATATCAGTTTCAACATCTATAAAAATGGAGTTAATAATAATTATCTCATAGGTTTGTTATGGAATAACATACACAAATTGTTGAGCACAAGCTTAGTAAAAATAAATATTAAAAATCATAGCTGTATTATTACTAGTACTATTGAGTACTATTGTTTTCTTCTCTAAAAAGTCTTCTCTGAACCCTGAACTAGGATTAGTGTTTCTGGATAAATGCTTTTTTCCCCCCACCTGTATATTGATGTTAAATCATTCACCACAATTTAATTTGTGGAAATTATCTGTATATTGCCTACTTGCTGTAATAGGTAAACATTTTTTGAAAATAGTGAATATCTTATCCATCTTTGTGCCAGAAGCAGCTGGAACAGTGCCTGGAATACAGTAGGTAGGCAATACATGTTAGTTGGAACAGTGAATTGGGTTTAGAAAGCAAAATTTGGGAAAGAAAAGGAAGAGTCCACGTGCTACCCCAGCCCCTATTTCCCTTTAATAAAATGTAAAAGGGGTGTTTGATTTTGTCTTGGTAGTCTGGCTTTGGTTTTTTTTTTTCTTTTTGCATTTCCCTCTTTACCAAATCATATTTATTATTCAACCCTCTCCAGTCTGGTTTCTGTTCATATTAATTCCTCCTCTCAAAGTCACCAGTGACTCCCATGCTAAGTTCAGTGGTTACTTCTCTGCATCTTACTTCACTTCCTTTGCTCAACCGATGTTACTCTTCCCTTCTTCTGGAAAATCGTGCCTCTTTGGATTTTATTGCACCAGGTAATTGTGATTTTCATCCTGCCTCTCTGAGAATTTCCTCTTATTCTCCTCTGCTGGGGCCTCCTCTATTAAACAACAACTAAATACTTGAGTGTCTCCAGTATTAGTACTAAGCTCTTTCTCTATCTACATTACCTCCCTAGACGATCTCATCCAGAGTCATGGCTTTATATTTTGTAACTCTACTGGATGTCCAAAAAGTCTATCTAGTTTAGTATGCCAAAATCAGAGCTCTTGATGCTCTTCAACACATCTTACTCCATTTCTCCAAATTTACCATTGCCATTAACAATACCACCACCCAGCACAAGCAAGAGTCATCCCTTAGTCTTCTCTTTCCCACTCATATGCATCCTATCCATCAGTAAATCGTACTATTTCTACTTCCAAGATACTTAATGTATACTGAATCCATCTACTTTACATTTTCCCTGCCAGTACCTTTAATCTCTTACCTATATTCCTGCAATGGTCTTATAACTAGATAAGACTTATTCTTGTGTTCCTATAATTTATTCTGCACAACTAAATAAAATCAATCCATTCTCCTGCTTGAACCCTGTCATAGCTTACTATTTCACTTAGAATAACATAACAACTCCTTACTAGGCTGAAACAATTAAGCCCTTGCCTACTTTTCTGGCTGCATGTTATGCTACACTTCTCCTCACTCCCTAATCTTTCTCCATGTTAGCTTTCTTTCTCTTCCTGGAATGGGACCAATTTTTTCCAAACTCTGATGTACATTTTCCCAGACTCTGCATAATTGGCTCCTTTTCATTAACCAGGACTCGGCTCACTTGTCATTTCCTCAGAGAACTTCTCTGACTACCACCCTAAAGTAGCTGATGAGCTGTCACACAAGTAAGGTCCTCAGATTTTAGCAGAATCACTACCACCTGACCGGCCTGCTGGATTCCAACTCCAGTGTCTCTGATTCAGTAGGTCTGGGTTGGGGCTCAGTAATTTGCATTCTTACAAGTTCCTTGGTTGCACTGATGCTGTTTGAAAGGGGACCACACTTCGAGAACCTCTGCTCTAACATATCACCTCTTTAACACTTCCTTTATCACATTTATTGCAATCTGAAAATACTTTTTTGTTTATTTGTTTAGAGATATTATCTAAAGTGAGGGACTTCATCTGTCTTATTCACAATGTATGCTCCCCAGTCTCTGGCATATAGAAGATACTCACTAATATTTTAAATAAAACTGATGATTTATAATTTGACTATTTGTGCAACTAAGTCTACGGTGTGATGCCATCAATTGAGATGGAGAAAAGAGGAGAACAAGTAGTTTTGCAGAAAAGGAAGTTCAATTTGGAATTTGTTGTATTTAGCCTCACTACAGAACATCTAGATGAAAACATCCAGAAGGTATGGGAATATCTAAGTCCAAAGATTCTCAGACAGATTGAAGCAATAATGTAGATTTTGATGTCTTTGCTTACAAAGCAATAAAGAAACATATTGACAGGAAGTAATCTGTTTTTAGCTTGAAATGTTTGCCATAACTCTTGATTTTTGCCATATCACTGCTGGGTCATTAATAAAATCTTTTCATTGGTTTGAGGTGGGGGAGGGAGAGTAGGTTTATTCTATTTCATATTAAATATGTTCTCTAGATTTTTAGGAGAAAATAAGATTTTAAAAAGTATTGATGAGACATGCATAGGTAAAGGTAAACTTAACTTTGAAGCTGGAGTTTTTTATGACGAATGTCCTGACTTTATATGGAAGGGATGTTTTCACTTGCAAAATTGTTTTTATTTTAAGTATTCCAATATACCATTGTGAATGCAAAGGACCTTTGGTAATCATTTATTGTTCTATATAGCAGGTTATTATTCCAACTGGATAAATCTGGAAACTGAGGTCATATTTATATAGCAGAAATATATAGCAGAAATAAATGAGCTGTGTTGTAGTAGTAGGAGTGAATTTCCTTTTAAATTATCTGAATATAATGCAGCTAAGAAGGTGTAACTGCCATTTTTTAACAAATATATGTATGAATATATATATATATACATATATACATACATATATATACACCAAAGCAAAAGGATTAGAGGATATGTTGACATAACTATACAAAATCCAATGAATTCAATAATTACCAAAAATAACTCCATCAACTAGGCTCTTTGACTTGTGAAAAATAATATCCAGCTTATTAATATATACTTTGTATAAAACCTATAATTTAGGTGAAGTTTCATAGTGCATAAATATCGATGTGAAAAATTATTAGCAGAAGTTTTAACTTATTCTTTAAGAAGCTACAAACATCCACAAAAAAGAAAAAAAAAAAGAGTCCAGACACAAACTTTATATCCTTCAGAAACATTCACTCAAAATGGATTACAGACCTAACTGCAAAACACAAAACTATAAAACTCCTAGAAGATAACATAAGGGAAAATCTGGATGACTTTGGGTTTGGCAACAACTTTTTAGATACCACACTAAAGGCATAATCTATGAAAGAAAGAATTGATAAGTTGGATTTCATTAAAATTAAAATTTTTGCTCTTTGAAAGATACTGTTGGAAAATAATGAGACAAGCCACAGACAGGAAGGAAAGATTTGGAAAATACATATCTGATAAAGACTGTCATCTGAAATATACAAAGAACTCTTACAACTCTTACAAGCAAATAAACAATTCAATTAAAAAATTGGCCAAAGACCTTAACAGACACCACACCAAAGAAGACACACAGATGGCAAATAGGCATATGAAAGATTACATGTATGAAAAAATCCACATCACATGTCATCAGGGAAATGCAAATAAAAACGAGATACAACTACACACCTATGAAAATGGCCACAATCCAGAACACTGACAACATCAAATGCTGGTGATGATGTGGGGCAACAGGAACTCTCATTCATCGCTGGTGGGAATGCAAAATGGTACAACCACTTTGGAAGACAGTTTGGTGGTTTTTACAAAACTAAACATGCTCTTATCATACAATCTAGTAATTGTACTCCTTGGCATTTATCAAAGGGAGTTGAAAATTTATGTCCAAACAAAAGCCTGGACACCGATGCTCATAGTAGTTTTATTCGTAATTGCCAAAACTTGGAATCAACCAAGATGTTCTCAGTAGGTGAATAAATAAGCTGTGACATATGAAGACAATGATATATATGTATTATTCAGCACTAAAAGGAAATAAACTATCAAGCCATGTAAAGACATAGAGAAAACTTAAATACATATTACTAAGTGAATGAAACCAATCTAAAAAAAACTACATACTGTTTGATTCCAACTATATGACATTCTGGAAAAAGTCAAACTATAGAGACCATAAAGGATCACTGGTTTACAGGGGTCAAGGAGGTGGAAACAATGAATAGACTGGCACAGAAGATTTATAGAGAAGTGAAACTGTTCTATATGATATTATAACGATGGTTCCATGTCACTATGCTTTTGTCCACACCCATAAAATGTACAACACCAAGAGTAATCCCTAATGAAAACTACAGTCTTCAAGTGATAATGTTGTGTCAATACAGATTCATCATTGCACAAGTGTACCACTCTGGTGGGGAGGGCAGTGATAATGAAGGAGGCTATACATGTGTCAGGGGAGAGGGTATTGGGGAAATTTGCTGTGAACCTAAAACTGCTCTAAAATGTAAAGTCAATTTACATATACTTCCAATTATTGAATTTATTTCATTTTGCTTTTTACTTATTTGAATAAGGCATATGATCAGATCTAATTAGAGAAGTTCCAGAGAATGTTTATTACATCAATTATGAGAGTGACAAAAGCAACTCATTTAGGACAAGGAAATATTTTGAGAAGGAGTAGGAACCATTACCTGAGGTTGATCTCAACTGCTGCTCTGTAAGATCATCATCACAAGTCCTGGCTCCCAATGAGGCAGCTTCTGCTGAAGACATCAGAGTGAAAGGTAATCAGCATGCCATATCCAGCTCTCACATCATGGCTAATATCACAAGAACCCAAAATTTGGCAGTCAGGAGAGATAAGTATCAGGTGAAGCTCAGGTGAGTCTCCAGCACACATTATATCCTAGTGAGCAGCAGCTGGCAAAATGAGCCCAGGGAGTGATAGGATTAGATTTAATTCTTAATTATTAGCAGCACAGAACAAACACACTGATAGACAAAATATGGGAGCAGGAAAGGCTCATCATGATTTTTGTCATTGGACTATTTGGCCAAACCTACATTTTATAGGATTATGTGTTATAGTGACAATAGCACATTACATAAATTATGAGCATACTTTTACTTCTCTGATAAGGTACCAAAAAGAAAAGAAAAAAAATCATTACTGTATATGATAGCTGATGTGCCAAAGCAAACATCAGGCACTGGAGGGGGCACCTGAAGAATAAGTCCAAGTCATCAGCAAATCCACATCTTTATTCTCATCTTTCATTTGAGCTTTAGAGCAAAAGTGCCAACAATGTCTTGGTTTACAAAACTCAACACCAAACACAAGTCATTATTGTCAACTAACTGTGTGATTCCTTTTTGCACCCTATTATAGGGGAACCTATGGAATAAACAAAACAACTAGACCTCAGAAATTTCCTTTGACATCTCATTCCTTCTCCACAGCAAGTCACCACCTGCTGTTGATTCCATTTTACCAAGTCCCTTATCATGGGTGCTCTCTATTCCCTCTGTCTTCTTCTCGTTCCTGCCCATTTCAGCAGCCTCTGTAATAGTCTCCACGCCTCAAATTCCCTGTCTTTCCAATCTAATCGCTCATAAAATCTCAGGAGTCATCTTTTTAGAAAATAGAATCTTGAGTACAAATCATTTCGCCATCACTTCTAGGTATGGGTGAATTACTTAGCCTCGCTAAACCTCAAGCCCCTCATGCATAAAATGAAGATAGAATTATGTAAATAGTAACAGTAATAGAAAATAATACAACTAAAGGTGTAACATGATATAGTCTTTAAAGTCTGAAAAGACCAGATTGTTATCAAGAAGTTAAAAAAAATGGTCACATAGTTCTTAACTGCCAAAGGAAATCATGTTTATTTACTATTTCTAGCAATAGCATCTCTGGTTGATTCTGAAGGCTTTAATTAAACAAACAATTAACCTGGAAAATAGAAGTGCATACCAAGGCACTATTATTGCATTTACTAATTGTCTTTCCTGCTGCGTATAAAACCTTTGGCCTTTAGTAGTAATCTATTTAAAAACAATACAATCATAATAAACACTCAGTGCCCCCCCACCAAAAAACCATTATGTTAAATTCATCATGAAAGAAAAAATTTATTCTCAGTCTTTACTTATAAATCCACAAGTAGCTTCCAAATAAATCACAGCCTTAATTGACATCCTACATGTCACTCAAGAAGTCCACCTTCTTTCTCTTGACAACTTCTTATAAAGTTATGCCTTGATTAACGTGGTTCCTTTGACTTTGAATACCTTTTTGTTCTTCCTCTGTGAGCCTCCGCCTCCTATTCTTCCCTCAGAACCAAAAGCACGTGAAACCTCCTCTGTGCACCCATGATGATTAGCTTACATGTATGTTTCAGCACTTACCATGATGTGTTAATTTTTACATGGTCCAAGTAATGTTTCCCCAATAAATTTTGAGTTGTTCAAATGCAGCTTTTCATTTCACAGATTCTCAAGTAAGGACAGAGTAAGACATCAAAGTCACTTAAGACACTTTGATACAAAATACTAACCTACATCCTATATCCTAAAACAGATGAATCTGAAGATGAGAATTTTCTTGTAGCTTCCCAGAGCTTCAGGACTCTAAATTCAGAGCTCTGTCAACTATACCACAGATAACACAAATGCAGATAATACTCCCTGCTCTCTCTCTATATATGTGTGTGCATGTAAAAACCATTTCTCTTTTTTCTAGCGAAGAATCAACATAATTTTTCAGAAAATCTCTACCACTACCCCCACATACACATTTCAACATATCATATAGATTTGTTCAAAATGAATGTCAGTATTACCTAGGTGACTTTGACCAAATAACTGCTGTTCCTTAAAGATTAATGAAAATAAAAATAAATTGATGAATTATTGAGTTCATATCTCTGCCAGGTACTGTGATAAGCTATTTGTATAGAAACCATCGTGTAATCCTCACAATAACATAATGAGGCAATTATTAATCCTTCTTTTACAAATCAAGAAGCTAGAGCTTAAAGAGGTTAAAGTAATTTGCCTCAGGTCACAAAGTTAGAAACCAATGGCCTGGAATGAAACCCTTGTCTGTCTGGTATAAAAGTCTGTCAAATTATCAATGTATCTAGTTGTAATACCACAATATTTGGGAGCCTGTAAAGGTTTTCCTAGTCTTAGCAAAGGCCGGAAACCAAGTTGCGGGGAAGACAACTTTTCTCTAGACCTGTGAAAATTCTGCTGTTTCATAACATATGTATGTTCCTTGAATATAAAATATAACCAAATAATAATTTGGTGCCATATTAAAGTTACTTCATTTGATACTGATTTAATGAAATGTACAAAATGTCAAAATCAGCAACTGTTGTTTAATCTTACAAATTAGGTCATGTGGCACTTAGAGACTGCTCCAGTGAGAGCTACTTGTACAAATAATTTCATAAAAGAATGTTTAGATCCTCAATAATGTTTCTCTCTTCATACAAATAATATAAACATTTTAATAAAGGAGCTTTTGACTTACAAAATGAAATGATTAATCTATATTCTTCTGCCTGTGTAAAATGAAAATGTTTAAAACCTAGTAATGATACATAGCATCTTACAATATGTCACTTTAATAACTGGTCTGTAATAACAAATCTGACTGCCGTTAACACCATTTGTCTCTTTTGCTGGTAATTTAATTAGATTACTAATTTGTGTTCTCTAGCCCCTGACCTTCCTTGTTTTAATAGTATTTTTAAAAAATGCCATTGACTTAGTTTATCCAGTATTCTACTCTATCCTGTCAATTTGGTGATAATCACACATTTGAAAATTATGCCAAATTACGCTATTTTTATTAACATAATGTGGGAGTAATCAACATCATTTTCTGTGGAGTAGTGTATTGATCATCCCAATCGCCATCAACAACAACATTTTACAGAATATCAGCTCTGTGCCAAGTACTGAATGATATCTTCATTTGCGTTATGACACCCATAGCAAGTGATGGAGCTGAGATTTGAACCCACACAGTTTTATTTCAGGGATAGTTCTCTTAACCACAATGATATATTGAACCATAGTTTTTAAATCCTGTAAGTAGCTTTCCTTTTTTTGATTCTGAATTTATTTCTAGCGTTCATTTTTGTCATTCTCATTCAGGCCTGAATTCTGCTAATCACCTATTTCTTTAGCATAACCCAAATGGTTACATCTACAAAAACCAAGATTAATGCCAAAATGTTTAAGGTTCCCATTCCTTAAATGGAGTCTCGCTCTGTAACCCAGGCTGGAGTGCAGTGGCGCGATCTTGACTCACTGCAACCTCCACCTCCCGGGTCCCAGTTCAAGAAGCAATTCTCCTGCCCCAGCCTCCCGAGTAGCTGGGATTATAGCCATGCACTACCATGCCCAGCTAATTTTTGTATTTTTAGTAGAGATGGGGTTTCATCATGTTGACCAAACTGGTCTTGAACTCCTGACCTTGTGATCTTCCCACCTCAGCCTCCCAAAGTGCTGGAATTACAGTCTTGAACCACCACGCCTGGCTGGTCAATTCCTTTTAATCGTAAGAATGAAAGTTCTCACGGCCCTCTCTCTCGCTACCTTTTATTGCCACACCTACCCCTAAGCCTCTCCATAATGAGTCTCCAACTCATTACTCCTTTCTACCTTTTCCTTCCCTGTACAAGCAATATTTATTCTGGTAAGTAAACTGACAACTTTCAGGTATTTAATCTCAGTTCAAAAATCATCAAGTTCCCATCTGGCAAATCTTCCGCTCCTACCCGCCCCCCGCCCCGGCTAATTGGGATAACAATTTTGCAAAACTGTAATTCATACAAATCTCATTGCCAAGGAAATATTTGGAATTTTAATTTTTTAACAGTCTAGATATTTATGCAGAGAATTATAAGATTAAGATATCGGAATGAATTTAACCTGTACTAGATGATTGCAACAGCCATGGGCAAAATTTGGGATGCATTCAGCACAAGTTTAGAGGCAACTGGAATTTTTAAAATAATGGATATATGTTCAAGTTGCCAAGCATAGTACTATTTCCCTACAAAACCTCCACATCTCACCTCCTCCCAATAATTTGCTAATGCATTAAACAATAAAGTATAGTACTATTCTTACAAAATGTTTAGCACATAAAATAAAATATATACCACCAGAGTAAATATTAAGCCAACTGGTGTAAAACAGTAAAGGCTAAGAAAAACATTTCCTGTATTCCTATGCAGCATTATGAATCCCATGTTATTTTCATTTACAATAAGCCCAACTCTTACTTTTTTTTTAAATTGCAGAAAAAGACTAAATTCTATGATAGAGTTCACAAGTGTCAACCTTCACACCACAACCCCTCTAGCCATGCCTTTTGTGTTTTACTTTTGAAGTTTCTCCCACTTCTACTGGAGCTATGTGACTAACTGTAAAAGGATATTTTAGAGCCTATGAATACAACAAAAGATATTAGCAGTGCTCTAATTATAAACTAATGATCATTTTTGGAAACTTGTTAGGTGCTAGGCATGTATCCTGCATTTCCTTACTTAATCCTCACAGTAATCTGCAACAGCAAAAAATCACTGTGTTTATGGAAGAGATGAGATATCAAAGCTCAGACAGTTTAACTTTTTCTAAAGGCACAGAGCAGCAGAAGTGAGATTTGAATGAGTGTCTGACTCCAAAGCTCTGTACCTCCCCGCTGGACAGCACTGCCTCTAGGCAGCCCTCAGGACTCCTGGGCCAGGCAGCCTGAAAACTAAATTATTTTCCTCCTAAAAAAAAAAAAAAAAAAAAATAGCTCACATCGCTTCAAAGCAAATTCATCATAACAAGCTTAATATTTAGAAGAATACACAAAATTCAACATTTATTATTATCTTAGTAGTTGATATTTTAACAGTGCCCTCTGAACTTGTCTTGGCATTGCAAAAGTCAAGTCAGTGTGTTCAGATAAAGCAAGTTCACAATTCAAAATGATTTCAAGTGGTCTTCTCCATCCTTTTCCTATGCGGATACAAAGACTGCTCTTCTAAAAAGCTGAGCAACTCAGCATGCTACCATATGGTTTTGAGTAACCAAGCAACATCATCTTTGTTGACCTGTAGTGCTTTCTCTTAAATTATTTCTTCCAGGCAGTAATAGATTGAAGTGCATTGGATGCTCCAGTGTCAATTATCTGAATGAGGCTGGATTTGTAATTTTTTATTTTCTGCAAAAGTAAAGCTCCCTTGCCCTGCCCTGTCTGTTTTTACCCAGAAGTTATTTTTATATAGTAAGGGAGTACTATCTCCTGGGGCCTCCTCAGCCAGGAATTTGTGATCACTTCTTTCTGCTTCTTGAGTCATCTATGACCTCGGTGTAATGGGGCCTCAAAAGAATTTAATACGTTCCTGATATAAATTAGTTTCAATAAATTACTTATACATCTTCTTAATGTCTTATATTTTAAAGTGCTTTTATTAAAATGTTTTTTCTTAAATTTACTAATTCCTAATGTATTTCTCCATTTAAGAATCTATTTCATTTCTGATTGTTTTGAAATTAAAAGATCAACCTTCTGTGAGGATAATTTCAGTATAAACTTGTGTTTCCATCTATCAACCAGTTGCCCAATTATCTAGATTTAAGTCCTTATAGCAGGGGTCCCTAACCCTGCGGCTGTGGCTCGCTCCTGGTCCATGGCTTGTTAGGAACGGGCCACACTGCAGGAGGTGAGCTCCTGCAAGCAAGCCTTATCGCCTGAGCTCCACCTCGCATCAGATTAGAGGCAGCATTAGATTCTCACGGTAGCATGAACCCTATTATGAACTGCACATGCAAGGGATCTAGGTCGTGTGCTCCTTGTGAGAATCTAATGCCTGATGATCTGAGGTGGAACAGTTTCATCCCCAAACCATCTACACCTGACCACTCCGTCTGTGGAAAAACTGTCTTCCATGAAACCAGTTCCTGGTGCCAAAAAGGTTGGAGACCACTGCCTTATGGGATTCATCAAAATTTCTCTTTATTGTCTAGAACAAATTTCATTCCTCAGCCTACTGTGCTGGCTTTGCTAGGTTGCTCATCAGCATAGGAACTGATCCCTATCCATAAGCTGATCCCTCTTCCACCCAATAATAGCCTTTGTTTGTGCTGAGCACTGGCTAGTTATTTCAACTCTTTGCTTCCTATCTCAAAACCAGCTTTTATTTTATTGTGGTAAGAACACTAAACATGAGGTTTACTATCTTAACAAATGTTTATGTGCACAATACAGTATTGTTGCCTATAGGTATAATGTTGTGCAGCAGATCTCTAGAACTTACTCCTATTACTTAACTGAAACTTTATGTCCTTTGTTTATAACTTCCCATTTCTCATACCCTTCAGTCACTGGCAACCACCGTTCTACTCTTTGATTTATAAATTTGACTATTTTAAGTACTTTAGACTGCTTTAGTGGAATCATACAATATTTCTCTTTTCATGATAGGGTTCATCCAATGTTGTCTCATAGCTAGTTTTTAATTCATGAAAGCCTCTATTTTCTATTCCACAGTTACTGAGTTTTTCAAATAGCTGTATACTAGGTCAAAAGTCTTTTGAAACTATTTTTTAATGATAAGAAAAAAATAGTTATCCAGCAGTACTTTTTTAACTTTACTTCCTTTAACTCTTTCAGAGACTCCTTACAGGGTGATATGGTTTGGATGTTTGTCCCCTCTGGAACTCATGTTGAAATGTGTTTCCTGGTGTTGGAGGTAGGGCCTGGTGGAAGGTGATTGGATCACAAGGGCAAATCCCTCATGAATGGCTTAGCACCATTCCCTTGGTGATAAGTGAGTTCTCACTCAGTTCATGCAAGATGTGGTTGTTTAAAAGAGTCTGGGACCTTCCCCTTCCCTCTCCCTTTTGATCCCACTCTTGCCATGTGATATGCCTGCTTTCCCTTTGCCTTCTGCCATGATTGGAAGCTTACTGAGGCCATCACCAAGAGCAGATCCTGGTGCAATGCTTATACAGCCTACAAAACCATAAGCCAATTAAGCTTCGTTTCCTTATAAATTACTCTGCCTCAGATATTTCTTCATAGTGATGCAAAAACGGCCTAACATACAAAGGTACCTTTACTCTCAAGCAAGCTGCATTTCTTTGGCTCAGTGATATTATTTGGTTCTTGGAAGCTTCTATAACTTCTCTTACACTTTCATCTCAAAGACCTGTGATGATAGGTGCCTCCCTCTAAGGCTGCACTGTTTTTAAAGGACTACAACCATAGAGTTGAATCAATGTCACAAGTTTTTAAAAATGCTTTCTTGACTCTCTAATTTCATAATTCCCAATATTTTATTTTCATCACAATGAGTTATTTGGGCATATTTCTTTGGAGACATTATCCATGAAACCATCATTCACTCTTGCTGTGAAGAATCAGAGAACATAACCCCTGTGTTGAAATAATGGTCAATTCTTTCTTAACTATCTGAGATTTATTCTTTTTGCTTGAGCAGTTTGAGCAAGCAAAGATAAAAGGTGAAACATCAGTGACATAAAATTGCCAACTTCTGCTACAGCAACCCTGCCCTCAGAAACCTATGTTGTTCAAAGAAGTATTTCAGTAGGAGAATGTTGGCTGCTCTTCGAGCAAGGAAGAAATGCCATGGAGTTAAGAACCAAATCCATATACACTTGGGCCTGAATCCCAGCTCCACCAGTTTCTAGCTATTTGATACTCTCCAAGTTACTTAACTTCCCTGACATTCAGGATTCTATATGTGAAAGTGGAAACAATAGTAAGTTTGGAGGATGGTATTAAGGAGCAAAGTTAATAAATACAAAGTGTATAGTATTGAATAAGTAGTAGTTGTACTTATGCATAATTCTTCTCTGGCTTTGATCAATCCTGCTGAGCACAAGTTACTCAAAGAAAAGACTGTATCAATTCGGTACTATGGCTTTTTAGATTGTATTTATAAGTAATGTACTCTTTGTCCATCAGTTAAGTTAGTGTTTTAGGCCTTTAAAATATCACTATTATTTGTGCAGATATTTTGGAGGTAGCAAATGTTAACAAGACTAAACATCGATTTCTTAAGCATTGTAGTTTAAAAGTTATTTTTTTAAGTAAATCCCTAAGCAAATTTTACAAATGCTGCAATAAAAGCAGTATGTGTATCAATTTGTAAAGGCTTGGCGTTTTACAAAAATCATAGTGAGGCTCTCAGTGACTCACTCCTGTAATCCCAGCACTTTGGGAGGCCGAAGCAGGAGGATCACCTGAGCCGGAGTTCGAGAGCAGCCTGGCAACAAAGGGAGACCCTGTCTCTACAAAACATAAAAATAATTAGCCAGGTAGAGTGGCACATGCCTATAGTCCCAGATAATCCAGAGGCTGAGGCAGGAGGATTGGTTGAGCCCAGGAGTTTGAGGTTACAGTGAGCTATACTCATACTACTGCACTCTAGTCTCAGCATCAAAGTGAGACCCTGTCTCAAAAAATGAAAATAAAAATAAACTAAAATTACCGTGACAGAATATGAACTTTGAAGGACTGGTAGTAATAGACAAGTCAGCCCTAGGTAGGTTTTTTTCCTTGCAAAAGAAGGGATCCTCTGCTCCCCATACCAAACTTCCACCATCCACCTTCTGGTAAGAGAAAAACTTGATGAGAAGTTACGAACAATCTCAGAATATATAGGCCTACAAATGTGGCTGTCTGCAAAACTAAAAATTTTCATCTGTACACAAATATTGGATTTGAGTAATTTTCTAGATTATTCCCTATGTTGCAGTCACCTAAATCATATGCCTTACTGAACACACCATTAAGACACAAAACATTTATTTTTCTTGAAAACAATTCATAATGAAACCAAAGATAGATAATACTTTAGAGCTTTCACAAAGGCAGTGTTCAATAGGAAATGCATAAAATAAGAAGCTCAATAAGGAACACTTTTCTTCAAACTGTAAAAATTTAAACTGATCTATTAATATGTTGGCACCAGTGTCCTCATCTGTAAAATGGGGCTACAATTACCTTCTTTCTTGCTATCACACCTAGTCACTGTAAGGATGAAACGTAAGTTGCTATCACCATCTCTAGGTATGCATGCAAAACAAATAAATAAAATCTTGCTACTATACTTTCTAAATATTTAATGCTTATATATCCTGCCATGGAATGCATCTTTACTACTTATAATAAACTACCCTTTACAGTTGTATACATGGGAGGAATTATCGCTTCTCATAGGTTGGGTTATTTATTTTGTGAATTATATATGGCCATAAAAGAAAATCCTCAGATAACTAGATAATGTTTTTTACCAACATGATAATTGTTGAAATAAATTTACCATTAACCTAAGATGCAGTAAAGTTTCCTAAATTCTATGTAAATAATGCTTGGCTTGGAACTTTCTGCATCTCATCACATTCAAAAAGGTCAAATTTATGTAGGTATACACACCAAATTATACTTATGAGAACTAACCTAGGCAGTGATTGATACAAACATAAGTGAAAGAAATCTGGAAAGGAAAAGTTAGTGAAAGTATTCATAGCCCCAGAAAAGGAAGATTAGAGAAGCTAGCTTGGAGCCAAGATTGAAAAATGTGCTATTGGAACCTGCTATGAATTTTCAAGACAATACTTATGCATATCCATGAAATGTTTATTTAATAAATCATTCATTAATGAGCAAACAGATTGATGAGATTTGGCACACTGCTCTCTTTGGACTGTGTGAGCAGCAGAAAAAATGGCTTCTGAGACATAGCCAATTTATTTTTTCCTGTGCCTGTATGCATGTATTGGCAAAGAGTTCCTTGGATTTTGGCAGCATGGGGGTTTTAAGCAGAGGTGCCATGATCATATTTTCATCTGTGGGATGCTGTGCAGAGGATTAAATAGAGGAAGAGGTATCTCACTGTTAAAAAAAAAAAAAAGGAGACACTATAGCATCCATCACACTTCAAATTATAACTGTCTGGAAGAAATTGTAGAGAAAGGTAGTAGAGTCATTTCACTGGAGAGAAAAGAAATGTTAAAAAGTCCAAGATTAGGTCAAGAGAAAAGATGGTAAGCTCAATTTTGAACATGAATTTGAGTAGAGAGGTTTAGTAAACATATAAGTTTATGGGACTAGATCTTGGAAGAGAAAACTGAGTTGAATATATTTGAAAATGTTATTAACCAATGACTTGTGAGTAAATGACACTTCTTAGACTATACAGAGTATGGACGATGAAGGGTAAGGGCAAAACTCTAGGGAACAAAAATCAAGAAATTAAGTGACACTGAAGGATGACAAAAGATACTGAGATAGAACAAAGAGGGGCTGGGAGTGGTGCCTCATGCCTGTAATCCTAGCACTTTAAGAGGCCAAGATGAGGGATCACTTGAGGCCAGAAGTTCAAGACCAGAAGTTCAAGACAATAAGACCCCATCTCTACAACAAACAAAAACAAAATTAGCCAGGCATGGTGGAGCACACTTGTAGTCCCAGTTACTCAGGATACTGAGGTGGGGAGGATCACTTGAGCCCAGGAGTTTGAGGCTGCAGTGAGCTATGATCTTGCCACTGCAATAATGAGACCATCTAAAAAAAAAAAAAAAAAAAAAAAGAGGTAGACACAGGATCAGATAGTGATTGGTAAAATAGTGGCCAAAGGAAAAAAACCTTGGAATCACAAGTATAAAATTATAGCGAGAAGTCAAGTAAAATAAGGTCATTGTTGATATTGTCAGAGATGTTGGTGGTTTGGACCAAGGAGTCAGTAGAGAAACTGGTATATATTTTGAAAGAGCAGTAGATAGGACTTGCCAATGGGTCTAATGAGGAATGGGAGAAAATGAAAAGAATCAATGATTATTCCAATGCTTTTGGCCCAAGAAATAAGAATTAAGATGCCATTTACTAAGATGAGGGAAAATGCAGGTGGAACAAGTTGAGAGTAAAAAGAAGGTTTGCATATGTTTAGTTTGAGATTTTTTGTTTATATATGCAAGTAAAGGTGTCAAGTAGGCAAGGGTATGAAGGGGTGTGTGCATGTGTGTGTATGTGGAGAGACAGGGGCAGAAACAGAGAGAGAGACAGAGAAACAGCAAGTGGAGGGGAAGAGAGGACAATGCATTAATGGTAGTTTAAGTTTTTGAGATGAGATCGAATGAGATAACCTAGAGAATGAGGGTCCATGATTGAGCCTGGGATTCACTCCTACAAAAGGCATACCAAAGCTGGGGGCACTATAGCAGTCTACAACCAGATGCAAGAGGTGATTTATCATTGACAATATTTAGAAGTGCCAGTACATGGTAAAAACAAAAATACAGCAGGCCAACTTTTAGTCAGTTTTATTGCTGTTTTTTCTTTATTTTAGTTCCCTACAGGGAATGTATTGTTTTTACTGCCTGTGCTGAGGTGAAAGAGTCCCACGATTTCCTCCCAAAACAAGGAAGCACCAATGAAGAAAACTGATCAGGAATGAGGTAGGAGAAAACCAAGAGAGGATGTGGTATAGACAGCCTAGTGAAAAAAAAAATCTCAGAAAGAAGTAAGAGGTCAGCTTGTTAAAAGCTGCTAGCTATTGTAGTTAGGTGGACTAGGAATTGGTCATTAGGTTTGCCAAAGAACAGGTCAACAGAGTCCTTGATTGGAGCTTCTTTAGTAGAATGGTGTGAGTGCAAACACCTCCCGAATGTGGGTAGAAAGGAAAAAGAAGATGAAAAAAATGGAGATGTCAAGTGTGGAAAATTCTCAGAAGAGTCTGCTGTAAAAATGACCAGAGAAATAGGGTGGTATCTGAAGGTAGATGTAACATTAGGGAGGGTTGAGATGATGATGGGAATGAGCTAGTGGAAAGGGAAAAATTAATAATGCAGAAGAGAGTGAAGCAGTGACAGGTGTCATAGGATGGACCTAGGTGTAGATGTCTGAAAAACATTGAGGGTGAAAGCCAAATTATCACAAAAGTCAATGAAATTGAGACCAGGGCTTATCATCCTGAAGCAGGATTATGACAATAATTGGGGAGGAGAGTTGGCAGAGTAGGAAGGACAGAGAAAAGAGGCACCAAAATGGATGCGAACAATACAAGACAGGGACTAAAAAAGAGGTTCAGAAAGCAAAAGTCATCTGGTTTTAGCATATAATACACACCCATTGCCTGTTTGTGATACACAGTGACTGTGATCATTTTTGTTGCATAAAGGTCTGGCTAGCAATCCTATCTAGCTATGAGCCAACACCACTACTTTTTCATTGTAGGTATCATGGAGGCTATAAGCAATAAAACTTATCAACAAAGATGAAAATCCCTATGGAACATAAACACTTTCCTATTAAACTCTTAAGCTTTATGGCAATACCATCACACTGTAATTTTTGTAATATTCCCAAGTTTGATCAGAAAAACTAAACAATATATAATGCATATGGCACATGTATTTTAGGATTTTGGCACAAGATCATTAAAAGGCCTCAAAAGTGTGTGGCAAATTGGTACTCTTTTCCACACACCCATTAAATTTGCTGCATGACTAATCAGATGAAGCATGTCATAATCATCACTAGTGTAAAAGGTGACATGTAGGCTGAAGTCACACTGCCATAAACATCTTATGATTCAAACAAAAAATAATTGTGCAAAAGAGCAAATACATCATTATAATACATGATAACAGCAAGTAGTAGGGGAAAATGAACTTAAGTATGAACAATTAATTCATAAATGATTACCAGAATTCGAAAGTAAAAAAATGTGCAAAATATACAGTAATCTGAAAAAAATAAAAAGTGTGTTTGGAAGGATGAAGATATTGGTGGTAAAGAAATTGAATTTTTAAAATCATTTATTTTTGTTTACTTCACATATACAAGCTAGAATTAAAAACATCTCTACTATGGTAAATAATTTCAGCCAATGGCAGAATTCCCTTTGGAGGATTTTTAACAATGCTGTTACTAGGACATAGAAAGAATAGCAAAAGTACATTCACTGAAAAATGTAAGTAACGTGGGAATAAACTGCATCTTTTATATGGCCAATATTTTTGTAATGTTCTCATATATATCTCTTTACTCTGATCCTCACTTTTGTCCTCAGAGGAAGCAGATGTTGTATCACCCTAAATACTCTAGAACTCTGTTTCCAGAGTGAAGAAAACCACCCTCTAATTTGCCCAAGTTGCTTGCAAGGGTTGAAAATACACTGCTTTTTGCATACACTATTAATTGTTGGGAAGAATCTCTTATATATAGCCACAAAATTAGAGTGTAATAGGGTGAGGCCAAATGGAATATTGGACAATCAGTTTTCATTTGTTCCACGGCACCCCATCTTTCCTGTGATACCCGTGAAAGGGTTGCACAATACTTATAAGCTGGTGCTGGGGCACTCTGTCTTCCTTCTTCCTGCCAAATGCATGGAGGTAATCTTGTCTCACCAAAAGTCCTATAGACAGGGACAAATGAACTTCTACCCATTGTTCTCCCACAAGAGCGGCACCCACCACGAATGTTCCATTTCACCTCATGTCTAGTTCACCTAATGGCCTAGTTCTGGGTTTATTTATATTTACATATTCAAGAAGTATATATTGAACACTTACTAGGTGCAAGACACCCTGATAGTCCCATTACGGAAGTTCCAAAAGAATAGTTTATAGGTATTTCTGTTTAATCAATCCTTTTTATTTAGAAAGATATAAAAATGACTTACATTATTCCACATTCCATGAAATATTTCCACTTTATTCAGCATAAATGACATTAATAGGCTAACATAAGCTCTAAATGTTATAAATAAAACAGAGCCCCAACACTGTTTTATTAAAACTACCAAAAGTCCATTAAAATCATGAGGAAAAATGAATACTTTCTGTGAGCTAAAAAAAAAAAAAACATTTATGAGCACATTACTTCCCCTCCCCTTCCCACACTAGTTTAAAGCATTTTGTCTAAAAGGGGAAAATGTAGTGCCTTACTATCAGGGCCCCTTCACCATGCCTAATCAGGCTGTGAAGTTTTCTGTAGTCACCAAGCTTCAACCTTTAGTGGGACCCCTGGCTCCTCCTTCATTCCTTCTATTTAGTTGGTAAGTTTACTCTGGATTTCTTTTTTTTTAGGCAAGGTCTCACTGTGTCACCTAGGCTGGAGTGCAGTGTCACGAACATGGCTCACTGTAGCCTCAACGTCTTATGCTCAGTGGATCCTCCTGCCTCCTGAATAGCTGGGACTACAGAAATGTGTCACCTTGCCTGGTTAATTTTTTAATTTTTTTTTTTTAGTAGAGACAAGGTCTCCCTGTGTTGCCCAGGCTTGCTTAGTCTCAAACTCCTGGGCTCAAGTGATCTTCCTGCCTCGGCCTCCCAAAGTGCTGGCATTATAGGCGTGAGCCACCGTGACTGTTCTAGATTCATTTTTAATGCTCTTTTCTATGTGTTGGGCCCTACCTCAGTGCCAGCCTCCCAGTATGTTGGCTGGCTTTGAATGAGCTCTCTGCCTCCAGGTCCTCTTGCTTCCTAAAACAGCTCTTCAACAATACCATTCATACAATCAAAAGCTTTGGTACTTTCTTATTTTCTCCTTTATCAAATCCAAACTTCTTTGCTTGGCTTTCAAGGCATTCCATAATCTTAACTATCTAGTTAATTTTTATTGCTTTCTCCTAAATGGTCATTAATAGTCTTTTAGTGTAGTTTCTTGCTTCTTCCGCAGTCTTATCAATTGTCTTTCATCTCTGAGTCTGCATCAGGCCATTCCTCCTCTTAACCCTAAGGACAATGCCAAAATAAACAAGCAAATAAAGAAACACACAAAGAGAGAAATAAATAAAACCTTATTTCATTTTCCTTCCCTACTCAATTTTCATGTCCTCATACCTCCATCAGCCATATCAAATCCCAGTTTCAATGTTCCTCTAAACATTACTGAACTTGAATTCCCTCAAAATGTCCTAATTTACCTGGTTTATGGTGACAAGTCCATTGATTCTGTCCTCTAGGCAGCCTCTAAACTCCTTGAGGGCAGGGAACTTTCACTTTTCTATCTCTCACAGCCCCAGGCCAAATGCTAAACCCAGAGCTGTTGCTCAGTGGATTCCTTTCAAGTGATTTCTACAACCAATAATGGCAGTAGTAGAAAAATCTTCTAGATACTAAAAAAGGGTCCTTTTCTCCACTTCATTCTGATTCTGATTCCAATTAATTCATCAAGTATTTGCCACATTTGCTATTAGATGCAAGTATCTGGTATTCTTACTCAATGGGACAGGAGTTTAAAATCCAATTGAAATAGGCTAAAGAGGGAGACAAGTTCTTCATGGTTATATGCCAGCTTTATTAGCAATTCTTTCTCCTTTTCTCTCCCAATACACATTGTAGAAATAAGTTACCCTGCACTGTTTTCCTTTTCCTAGTCCCTTCTTGTTACTGGTTTGTGAATGTGCAAGTTGTATGCATTTAATGCTTTGAAGTCCAAACACATTCTTGCTTGAAAGAAAAGCTCTGGAGGATGAAATAAGAGTATACAATTATTGCAAAATGGTAATAAAATCACCTCCCCACACTTCCTTTGAGAACCATGGTCAAGGAAGATCTGGCTGAGAGGGCTGAAACAGACTGTCAACTTGACTTTTAATTTTATGAACTATGAGAATTTGGACAAAAAAATATCTTCAAAGGATCAATATCATTTCTACAAATGAGAAGAAGACTGAGTGTGAAAACGCTGCTTTGAAGCAGGCTCAGAGGAAAAAAATCTTATGAGCAAGTATCAATAGTACTTTCTCAATTTCTCATTTTTTTTTCTTTAAAAGGGATTTTATTTCTTTTAAGCACAGGAATTGCAGTTAAAAATTATTTTATAACCCTTAAAATGAGAACATTTGCCTATTAAGCTCCAACAATCCACAATATTCTATCTGTAAAGCATATCCGGTGGCCTCCTGCTGTTTCATTTAACTTTAGCTGAACCTTTTTTTTAAAGTGTTTCCTAATCTACCCTAATTTGCTTAAACCCCTGATCTGCCATTTCTCAAACTGTTTGTTTACATCTCACTGGAAATGTGTAACAGTTAACAAAGTGTCTTAAGAACTAGAAATAATGACAGAGTTAGACATTTTAACTTATAGCATAGAAGACATTTAAGGCTGGGCACGGTGGCTCACACCTGTAATCCTAGCACTTTGAGAGGCCAAGGCGGGCAGATCACCTGAGGCCAGGAGTTCCAGACTAGCCTGACCAACATGGAGAAACCACGTCTCTACTAAAAATACAAAAATTAGCTGGGCATGGTTGCAGGCGCCTGTAATCCCAACTACTCAGGAGGCTGAGGCAGGAGAATTGCTTGAACCCAGGAGGCGGAGGTTGCAGTGAGCCAAGATCGTGCCACTGCACTCCAGCCTGGGTGACAAGAGCAAGACTCTGTCTCAAAAAAAAAAAAAAAAAAAAAAAGACACTTAAATTAACACACATGCACTCACAGCTCAGTCACAGCTCCCTAGGTGGCAAGAGCCATATCTGGCTAGGAGCTCCTAAGATGAAAACAACCTTCTTGTGCCCTCAAGGAGCTTGAATCTGGAGAAGGAGACAAAACAACCACCCACTATTATGAGAAGTGATATGCAGGTAATAGGAGCCAAATATTCTTGAGGCAAAAGAACCCAGAACAAGCAACTTGGTGGGAGAGGGAAGAATCAGTGCGATATGTATCTTACCCTCCATTATGACATTTAAAAAAAGTTCTATCTAGGAGAAACAGTTTATAGACAAATGATAAAATAAGGACAATGATCATCTTTTAAAACCTTCCACTCAACCTATATAAATAGCAAAATATGATACAAATAAATAAAGCGATGCTGAATTGGGAATCAGAAGCTTGGGTTGCACTATGAATTAGCTTTGTGACTTTGAGTAATGAAACTACAGGGAGCCTCTGCTTCCTCAGCTGTAAAATGAGGGAGTGGACCTAGGTGAGTTTTAAGGATTCTTTTGGCTTTCCCATTATCTGATCATCTGCAATTACTTTCGTCAAATTACAGGTACTAGCAACAAGGTTAACGACAAGACCTCATGAGACTGGACAGTAATTCACCTTTACCTCATACATGTTACTTGTGAGCGCTATGGTTTGAATGTTTCTGTCTGCCCCTAAATTCATATGTTGAAATCCTAGCCCCCAAGGTAATGGTATTAAGAGGTGGGGCGTTTGGGTTTAGTGTCTTTATGAAAGAAATTGCAGGCCAGATGCAGTGGTTCAAGCCTATGATCTCAGCACTTTGGGAGACCAAGGCGGGAGAATTTCTGGAGCCCAGTAGTTCAAGAACAGCCTGGGCAACATAGTAAGACCCTATCTCTACAAAAAATAAAAAATTAGCCAGTCATGGTGGCATGTGCCTGTAGTCCCAGTTATCCCAGAGGCTGAGGCAGGAGGATCACTTGAGCCCAGGATTTCGAGGCTACAGTGAGTCATGATCATGCCACTGCACTCCAGCCTGGGTAATAAAGCAAGACCCTGTCTCAAAAATAAATAAATAAATTTTAAAAATTAAAATGCAGAGTGATAGCTAATCCCTTCCACCATGTGAGGATACTGCAATAAGGTTCCATTTATGGGAAAGTGGGTCCTCACCAGACATCTAATTGGCTGGCACCTTGATCTTGGACTTCCCAGCCTACAGAACTATAAGAAACAAACACCTGTTGTTTATAAGCTACGCATTGTATGGTGTTTTGTTATAGCAGCCCAAACAGACTAAGACAGTGAGCTTAGTTTTACAACCTTCCTTTCTCACATTCCCTTTCACATTATTAACCTTCTGGTCCTTTATATTTGCATAACCCTTAATACTTTTCAAAGTATGTTCATATTCATTATCTCAAGTCTTCTGAGTAACTCCTCCACATTCTAACCATACTGCAAATAATTTCCCTCACTCTCTTGCTAGACCTACCTCTTATAACCTTATTCATTCTTATTTCATATTACTCTGCTTTATGCTTAACTCTTTTCCCCTTTCCTTTCTTCTAAAGGAACTAGATACATCATTTTCTACCTCCTTTCCACCCTCTTTCTCCATTACAGGCTATTCTAAATCACTGAAGTGAATTTGTTTTTGACTGAGTGCTTAAAGCTGAAACCTTAAAGAACAGAAGCACAAAGGTGACTCTGGATACTACTACAGTCAGTTTAATTTAGAGACCATCTTTCTAAGATGGTTTCTTCAAAAATACAATGGACCTAGGAAGCTCTGAAGTTAGGAGCTTGAACGAGGGGAAAGGAGGTTTGTCCACGCAGGCAGGATGCTAGAGAGGCACCAGTCCCTCACCTGAATACATGGTAAGATTAGTGGAGTGGGGTTTCAGGGATGGCATTAAACACAGTAATGCCAAAGAGAGTGGCTCCATCTTTCAAAATGTAGCTTAGGTATATATCAAACTATATTTTTCTAATTTCAGCATTCTTAAGGAACAGCATTTGTTTTTCAAAAGTATTAGTAATCTAGTGGAAGTTATAGACCTTCTTCGTATAAAACTGTACATACGAATAATTTTGTAGACAATTACAAGAAGCCATGGAATTCCTGGGTCCATGGGTCTCAGGTTAATGAACTTTGCACAAATAGCCTAGATAAGCTTTTTTGTGGATGTTACATAACTCTAAGAAAAGTAATCTCCATTCTCTTTTATCACATTGATGTAAAACTTTTTCATTTACCAGAAAACCAAGGATTAAGTCATCTAATTGGAACAGTCACAATGTTTTAGCTTCCTTTTCGTTTTTAATAATTATTAATGAGAATGTTGGCAGAGCAGGGTGGTATACACCTGTAATCCCAGCTGTTCAGGAGGCTGAGGTGACAGATCACTTGTGCCCAGAAGTTCAAGGCTGCAGTGAGCCATGATTGCACCACTGCACTCCAGCTTGGGTGACAGTGTGAGACTCTGTCTCTAAAATCTTTTTTTTAAAATAAAAAAAGACAATGTTATGGAAGAATAGCATGATGACGGTTATTGTCAAACTACATGGACAGGTCTACATGAAGACAAATCAGCTGATCATTAATATAAAAGCAAAAAGAACTCCTCTTTTAAAGAAAAAAAAAGATTGCATTTTTTTTCTGTAATATAAAGTCCAAAAGGAAGCTAATTTTTTAAACTGAAATAATCAAATGCTTTGGAATCATATGCTTACATATTCCCAAGAATTGTTATTCTAGGAGCCTAGAAGTGCTAATGGGCCTCTCCAAACACTTAACTCTTACATAGAACACAGATTATTAAATATACAATGAATAACAACAGACAAATGTAACCTAGAGAGTGTAGATTACCAGGAGAACATCCATTGTTTCTGTATTCTGGCTAGTTTTGGGCATAATCTTGAGAATTTCAGTTCTAGACAAAAAATACTTTCAAAAAGGCATAAAAGTTCCAGTATGCAAAGCAACTTCATAAAATGTAATATGTATTCTACAAAAAGTAGGAAAAATTTTGATTTGAAAACCAAACTCAAGAGGAAGAAGATATTTTAATCTTTCAGCTTGGTTTTTAAATAAAGTTGATTTCCAGACATCCTTTTTAATTCTCCAAAAATCTCAACCACAAATTTTATCACCTAAGTACCTAAGAGAAATATGAAAACAATGAAAGATGATGATATTTTTGGCTCCCTAACTTTTGTAAAGTTCTTTTTCTTCTTATAATAAACTTGTGAATATTCTCAACAAAAGAAAATTCTTACGAGACTGTACCGGGGAAAAAGGTGCCTTTAGAAAAGTTTAGTAAAATCCAGAAGTAGAACAGATTGAAAACTAACAGTGTTTATTTCAAATCATTTGCTAAGTAACAGAGAGTTCTTTCCCCTCCCCCAATAAACCCCAAAGTCAAGATTTTCTTACAAAATACAAAAGCATGTTAAAAAGATTATAAAGAAACAAATTTTTAGAATTTTTACTTTTATGCATATGTATATGATATTAGTAGCATTAAAGATCCTGAGAAAGGCCATGAAGCAATTTAAAAATTGAGGCTTTTAAATATCACGATAGTATATAATTCTTGCCTCACAGCTGCCACCACTATCTTAAACATTCATAATAATAGTTACCATTTGCAAATATGTTAATAAAGCTTAACTGGCTCTTGAGAAAATTAATCTAGTTGAATGCCATCAAATACATTTTTTTAAAAAACTATAAAACAACAAATTTTACCTGCAATTGTAAATTACATAATATGTTAGACAGAAAAACTCATTCACTGTGTACCGCAAATTCATTTTTTTCGTTACAATCTTTATGGAACCTAAAAATGTAACTCTTCCCTTTCTTTAACTCATTGAAGTTAAAAGATGGAGATAAATGTTTAAAAATTACAGATTTTTGAGGGTACATATGAAATAAATATTTATGACTTTTAGTTAACATGGATAAAAAGTAAAAATATCAATATTCATTTTCTGAAAAGCATATTTTCTGTTTCTTAAATTTGGCTTAATAATACCTAATGCTACTCAGTGTATGAGAAATTTAAAACCTAAGTTTGTCAAATATACTTGTACTGAAATCCAACTAAAAGAAATAATGCCTGTTCTTTATTAGACAATATGTACAGAACTCAGAGTTCCACTGCTAAGGTTGAGAGTGCACAACTCAACTCATTACAAGTCTAAAAGTTTCATGAGTTTCACCCCAGGTATCACAAGCTAAAATTCCAGGCCTCTGTGTCATTCCCTGAAACATCTGCAACAGAATTTAAAATTCTTGATAAATGAGATAAGCAAAAGCATTTACTTAATTAGATTTTTAAAGCATATTTATTAACTCATGAAGTAAATCAATGAAAAGTTTTATACCAAAAAGCAACGTACAAACATACAACTTAATCTTTCATTTAGAAGTTGATGCCCTAGATGTTTTTTACTTAATGCAATTGTAAACATGATTTTCTTAATATTGGCTCAATTAAATACAAGCTCATGCTAAAAATAATTAACTCATAAAATTAAACTATTTTAAAGCAATTTAGATAGTGCGTTCTTGACCTTGATGGGGTTTTCTGTTTCTTATAATCTACAAGGAATCCAAAATACAATCTATAACTTTTTTTTTTTTTTTTTGAGACGGAATTTCGCTCTTGTTGCCCAGGCTGGAGTGCAATGGCGTGATTTCGGCTCACAGCAACCTCCGCCTCCCGGGTTCAAGCCATTCTCCTGCCTCAGGCTCCGGAGTAGCTAGGATTACAGGCATGTGCCACCACGCCTGGCCACAATCTATAACTTTGTATACATATGTATAACCTAATAACCTAATGCATAGAAGCATCTGATTGTATGTTTATCTGGAGTAATCTGTTTTGGTGTCTTTCCTGCCAAACCACTTCTGGTGTTTCAAGCAGGGCAATGACAGCATACACCTTCTTGTTATTATTTATGTACAGAAGGCCAAACCAAATGTCTGGGTGGGTCTCCAAACACATAAAATCAGTAGTTTTTTTTTCCATCCACAGGACCCAATTACATTTAAATAAACTAACTCCTAGTGAAAGATTGGCTCTAACAGAGAATACCACACAACCACAGACACTGAAATGAAATCACAGTCATAAGTATAGAAGCCACCAACATATTGTTAAAAATAGTCTGTAGTACATCCTCATACACACATGGACAGTCAAATAATCCACATTAGTTATGAAAAGAAACTGCTCCTTTTCTTTCTATGAGGTGCATCCTTCGTGAAGATTTCCTAATTTTAAAAGTTTTCTGTCTCAGGCTAAATGTGTAAAAAAACCAGCAGGGGCCCTAAGGACTACTCTCCTCACAGAGGCAGAAAAACTGTCATGTGGGGCTCTGGCTTTAAATGGGTGGATCTTTTAGCTGATCCTGGAGTGGCAGAGACTGACAAATGTGGGGAAGTCCTTAGCTGTGAGATGAGGGTTTAGCTTGTGGGCTCTTGGTCAACTGAAAGGTTGCATTCAATGTAAATCATAGGACTGCTCTTTAGATATATACTGCTTCCCACCAGGTGAAAGTTAAGCAGAGCGTCGGGCTCATTCAGAGATGGCCTAGTGGTACCTTCTTAGCAAGGAGGGGAAGCGAAGCAGCCATGAGCAATTATTATTGCCATCTCTGAAGGACAGAAAGGAAGGAAGGAAACATTTTTATAGAGACCTATATTAAATTTCCTTTTTAAAGTGCCTCTATGTATTTCTCGTTCCAATTTATATGAAAAAAATATTAGTTTTAAAACTACAACAGAACTGGCAGTAAATATACCTGCAACAATTGTTCTTTTATTAAATATTTATTGAAATAAATTCCTGTGCTTTCTCATTTTTCTTCTTCTGGTTCCAATATTTATTTACAGCTGATTATTAACATCTGCCAGTATAACGGTTTCATCCATACAGAAGCCGAAGGGTAAAAAAGTCACACACACCCTTCTAACGTGACCTGTAGTTAGACAGAAAACAGTTTTCCCAGTCACTGCTTGGCTTCCTGTCTGTGACCTCTGAAAAGCATTGGAGGCCAGGGTTAATGGCCTTTCCAATCTCTGTGATAAGAATTCATTTTGTTCTATTACCAGCAGTTATCTGAGGAGCCTGCTGCATCACTTCAGCAGGGTTCAATCAATGAGAGGACCTAATGAAGTAACCAGCTGTAGCTCTATTTCCCTGGCCAGCTCTATCAGACAAATAAGATCTATCAGTCACATCTTAAGGCTGATCCTAGACACAGCATCTTCACATGCTGAACTCATATGCATATGAACTAATGATACCCCGCCATTTCTTTTAAAGCTTCCCTTTTGATATAGCTTTTGTAGTGCTGAAAATGAAATAAGTTCTGAGATGTTATTTTAAGAGGAAAACAATGCAAGATTAAATAAGAATGAATTTGCAGAACAGTGAAAGAGTTTATAAGAATAACAAATGTTAAAATTATGTGGCATCCAAGCTTAGGCTCTTAACTTGGCAATTCTCAAATATTTACACTTTAGGTTGATATTTTTTAACCTTCAAAAAAATGGGGAAGGATGAAAAGTTACTATATTCAATTTTATCATATTTATTGATAGAAGTTTAATGATAGGACTTGCATTTTTGACTGGGTCTTTGGAATAAAAATACAACTATGCTGTATTTTTTACTTTTTGGTCAAATATCAATCAACGTAAGACCATAAGTTAACTCTGGGTTATTTTATATTATCAAATGTCACTAATCACACAAATTCTATTATTTATACATTTTAATTTTTAAATTACTAATTTGATTCACCTTCCCAATCCAAAAGAGCATTTATTAATGGTATTTTTACACATGGAAATTTCAGAAGGGAAAACAAAGCCTAGCACCTTCAATTAGTGGCCTCATAAAAGTATTAGACAGTCATTAGAAGTACTATTCAAAATTAACCCTTCTGTGGAAAGGGGTACTGATAATGGTTCTACAGTTTTTCGACTATTTTCTCAGGGAAATTTTGAAGCCAAGAATAAAATATTCATATTTGCTGATATGAGGAAAGCTACAAGTACCTTCGTTTACTTTATTAGGTTAATCACAATGAATTTCATGTAATACAATTTGTATTCTTTTAAATTTGCTGCTTTCTTTGTCAAACTGGAAAAAAAGAAAACATGGCTACGTGCTGTTATGCTTAAGAGATTATATCTAAGGGAAGCTACACAGATCAAAATTATTTGCTAGCCTTGTGCTTGATAATCACATTCACACATGCAAAAATGCCCTGTTTCATTAGAAGACAATGGTTATTCAAGCAGTATTGCCAATATATTATGACATAAAAGTACCAAGACAAGGGTTATTCAAGCAGTATTGCCAATATATTATGACATAAAAGTACCAAAGACTATATTCCAAATGTCTAGATTTTTAGGGGTATATAACACTGCTTTCTTTTTCAAATTGCAATCACAGAGATGTTTGAGTGATACGGGTATGATATCCAGATGGTCTTTTCATTCAAACCTTTGGAGATGTAAATGAAAGATTAAGGTGCACTAGATAAGAGGCTGGATGTAACAGAAAAAAACAACCCTGGTATTAAAGGAAAATAAGGTGTGGTGTGTTTGTGTGTGTGTGTGTGTCTGTGTGTGTGTGTGAGAGAGAGAGAGAGAGAGAGATAGAGAGACAGAGACAGAGAAAGATTCCTGGACCTCTAACCATCTAGGTAAGTGCGAAAAGGACTGAAATATCTTTGCTGAATATGTAAACAGATAAGAATATGCCTAGCAGGCATTTTGGGAACATCTGTCAATTTTTTATAGAACACAATGATTGTGGGCTATTGATTGCATTTAAACAAAGTTGTTGCAAAAAAATCAGCTAACAATTCGTGTAGAAAGGGCCA
This sequence comes from Gorilla gorilla gorilla, assembly GCF_029281585.2. NCBI lineage: Eukaryota > Metazoa > Chordata > Mammalia > Primates > Hominidae > Gorilla > Gorilla gorilla. The sequence continues at coordinate 43,571,853 of NC_073231.2, forward strand.
ATCAATATTTAAATGACTCACTTTATTGATTTAAAATTAACTTTCAATTAAGAGATCCATAGGACTCTTAACTGCGACACTTATCCATTCAAGAGAAAATAAAGGTACATTTATCGATACACTTAAACAGCAGTGGCTGGTTTCCTATCGATTCAGTCATTTGCGCTGGGATTCGTTAGCGTCATCAGCCTTTAACTCGCTTACTAGGTCTTCGCAGTGTCCAATACTGCAAGATGTAGGAATGCGCAAAACAACACAAAGAAAGGATAGAAATTTAAACAGAATTAAAAGATATAGGAAAAGGTAAGTCAACCTTACACTTTTATTTTCCTTTTAGTATTACAGAAGGAAGAATGTTTAGATAGATTATTTGGGTGACTATTAGAAAAAGAGGGGCTATTTTTCAAAGCAAGTGGTTTAGATATGGCACATTTTAAAACTGTGTAAACAAATGAAATCTTTGAACAATTGACTAGTAAAAGCTTTATTGGCTTCTATTGACTAACAAGAACACTAACTTGCATATACTGGTTATATTATAATCAATGGTAGCTAAAAATAACAGTTTATGGAATTTTTTGAAGACGATAATTATATTTCCTATTGGAAATACTGTATATATGTGTTTAAGGCCATATTTATTCAACAACATTGCAAGGGAACCACACAAGGCTATGTTGTATTATTTTGATAATCTACCAGTTATTATATTTTATAATTTATTTTTATCAGGGTTTTCATGAAGAATAAAACTAATACAGAAAATTAAACTATTATATAATATGGATGAATAAATAAAAACATGCATAGATAAGATTTATACATGTATTTCAAAATCATTACTATCCACTTATTTGTTGTGTCTTTATTGCCACTAAAAGGGAACTCTGGATACAGAAGGAGGCATTGATTGTAAATCTTTAACTGCAATTTCTAACATTATATCAGAAGAACAAAACTGAATGATCTCCATGGGGAATGGCATCTTAACAGGGCTGAGTCTCCAACAGCCTGATTGTAATATGTGTGGCCAGTGTTACTCTTTTTCAGGAATTCAAAACTATAGGTGTTGCTTTTTGGTTTAAGATGGTAATGCCCCCAGCCTATACTACATCTCTTATAGCCCAATTGTCTTGTCCTCATATTCTTCACTATACAGAGCTGTCTGTATGAGAAAGAAGCTATCCCAAACAGAAACCCCCTACTCATTTACTGACATGCAATTCCTGGTAGGAGAGAGAAAGCTGCCAATCTAATTCTGCTTGTTCAGAATCTATTTTTAATCATCTTTACATTTACTGTGAATCTTCATTCATTCATTATATCCACTATGGATACAAAAGATGTTTTCAGTAATTTAAAGATTAGCCTTTAGTTTTTCTCTGTGCACCGTCTTTGGTGGTTCTGCTATACCACTATACCACTTGTGTTTTCGATTTGCTCTAAACTTGTCAGAAAAATTTGGAGTGGATGGGAGTAAAAAAAATCACAGATTCAAATGTTCAGATAAAAGAAACCCCTCCTACAAAATTAGTTTAATCGCATAATATTGGTGTAACAGAATTTGGAATATATTGTGATGATTACATTTACTAAAAAGTGCATGATGCCATTATTTCCAAGGAGAAATCAGATGATCATGCTAATTAAGTGGTAGCAAGTGGCAAAGGATGCCTGTCACAGGCCTCTCTGATCTGCAGAGAGAGATGTGTGGTTCCCAGCCTAAACACTCAGGAGTAGTAACAATTGGCTTAAGCACTATTCAGTCCCAAGGTGAATCCCAAATCTCAAATAGGGAATTCACTTTAATTTAACACTTCCTTATCACATCAAAGAGGTGAAAAAGGCATCTTTATGAATTGGCTTGCAAGGACCGAAATAACAAAAACAAAAACAAAAAAAATCAAAAACATTTTGGATTTTATCCCAGTACCTAAATTCTCTTTAAGAACTCTTGGGGACACTTGGAAATGACTATAGAAAAATTTATATATTTTAAGATTCAAGCTATAAATCCATGTAACAAAAATAATTAAAAGCTTAGTTCTTTTAATCTCTTGAAAGTTATAAACTTCAAATTATATTATTAAAAAGAAAGTATAGAACTACCTAAAAATACCTGTTCATTGGACCTAACTAATGTATTGGCTCTGTCCGATAAAATAAATTATCATTACCTCAGCCAGATTTACACCTCTTAAAAAATTATTTGCTAATATTTTTTCTGTGTCATTAATCCCATTTTATCTATAACCAAAAATAATCGAACCTACCATTCTCACAGCAGGCTTTGGAGAATGTTGACTACTTTAGTAAGAATGACACTGAGTCTACACCCATAGTCCACTGGTCAGATCTCAAGAATTTCATACGGCCATCTCATCCTTTCCCTGTGTTCACTCGTTATCATCTTAATAACATAAGACATCAAATGGTTTGGAGCTAGGCATCTTGTCTTTTGGATGATCATGCTACGTGTTATTTGAGTGGGATGTTGTAATTTAACAGTGATAGAAAAGGAGATCTGCTTGAAGATGATGAACCATGCTGAGTGAGTCATGAGAAAGTGCAGGCAACACATGCCTAAAAGGCAAACCCAGTGATTCCTATAAAGGATGGGAAATGAAGGTTATCTAATTTCTGAAATTCTCTTATCTTGCTTGATCTGCTTTTGTAGTGTTTATTTCAGGATCATTATTGTATTTTTTACAATAGATCAAAGACATGGTTGATAAGACTTGATTCTAGATAAATTTGTTGCATTTCAGATATCTTACAATATATGAAATCTCACAGCATGGCTAGTTTATTTAAACCTTTTTTTTCCCCTAAAGGCATACTTACACCGTAATTTCAGAAAGGTTTCATATCACTTTACCCAAATCATGGCTAAGATGGACACAAATAATTACAGGAATTAGTGCTACAGGGTGTAAAATTGTTCTTCTTGTAGAAGAAGTGCATTCATTTCATTCTGGAATTCCCTGCTGAGACATGATGTGTGCAAACTATCTAAGGACACCGTAATCCTCTGATGCTTATAAAAAATAGTAAAGTTGCATGTAATCTCTGACTACAAAAAAAAAAAAAGCCTAAGTGTCATTCACACCAAGGACAAATGCCAAGTATTCTCTGCTGAGCTCACTGATGATTCTTGTTCTGTAGAGAAAAAGCCAGAAATTATGAAAATCATTAGTTTCAGCCTCAGTGGAAGTAAATGTAATAGATTGAAACTTCATATCAAAAATTCAAAATAGCTATATATCTTTAGTGCATACTAAATTAGGTAGTCCTTTATGATCTGATTTCTTTTAGATGCATTTTTCCCTTTATCCTTTACAACAACCTCATTTTTAATATTACAGCGAAAGTGAGTATCCCTTACTAAAGTCAGTCGCTATCTTCTGGAAAATGCGGAAACAAATTTGGTTATGCGTCATATGCCATTTGATTAACTGTACAAAATGGAATAACAGTAAGCTACAGCACACAGAAGGTCACATGAGGGATTTTTAACTTCCTGTTCAACCACAGAAAATCAGGCAGCGTTAGGCATGAGGACTACTTTCTTACCCTTGTATGCCACTGATTAGTTCAGCCTTAGTAGAACAGAAATCCTTAATCTTCTCTTTTTAATATTGAAGAGGTAAACCCCTTTCACCTGCATGTGGAGGCTGCCTTTTCATCAAAGCTCAGGAGATTCCAGTAACAAAATCAATGTATGCATGTTCAGAGCAGTTTTCAGGGTTTTGTAAGACAAATCTCTCAAACGGGGGCTAGTTTAATGCTATTGAGCTGTGCTTCGATCTAACCCAGTGAGTGAACAACACAGCAACAGTTCACTTTCCAGGGCTCAGGCTATAGGAGGAGGGATCCTTCTCCACAAATGCAGCTGTGGAATTTCGCCATGACCTCTCACCTCACTTAATCCGACTTTAAACCTCCCAGTGGATTGGTTAAATAAATAAATATTTAAAGGTAACCCCAAATCAACAAACATAATTAATTAATTTCTCTCTTCCATGTTAATAAACTAAACTTGGGGAAGTTTACACCTGATGGAGTGCTTTTCCAGGGGCAGGGCAAATTCTGCAAACTCAGATTTCCTTTTTAAAGGTAATGTTTGAAAAGCCAGTGAAAAATGATAATATATATGTATTTTTCTCTTCAGTATATAGATTTGTCGATTGAGTCAAGAATAATAATTTGTTTTAAATGGAAGTATTTATTTTCTGGTATTTATGGTACTCACTAAAAATGCTTTGATTCCTTAATAGTTTATGCTTTCTATCTTTAAAAATATTAAATGACTACTTCACTATTCAAATTCCTCTGTTACTAGAAATCATAAAGTCACTAAATATACATGGTCTTATATAGTTTTTAAATTAAAAATTAAAAGTATGATTGATTTTTGAAAAATTAAATTTTAGACATTGTGTTACACTCAACTCTACGGTGGAAAAGCCTTGATTGTTTTCCTCACGTTGCTTCCATTAGTGTCATAACTTCACAAATTACCTGATGTTAAATCAATCATGACTTTACACAGCTACAGGCTTCCTTTCATAAAATAATATTTTATTATGGCAGGAATAAGGCATTTGAATATTTTCTAATGTTTTGGAAACATCAAAAGGAAACCATCTCAGATTCCTTGTTGCATTTTGAGATGAGTATTTTCTCAGACATTAAAAAGACTGCTGGACTTAATGCAAAAATTCTAAGTCTGAATTATAATCAAATGTTACTGCAGAAGTATTTCAAAATCTAGGGCAAATCACTTTTGTATAATTACAATGTGAATATAAAATATTTAGCATCATTTATTTCTTCAGGCAAATGATATATACTTACTATCTTTTTATTGGTGTATTGTCAAAATGGGTTTTAATTTAAAACTAAATGTAACATAATAAGGCAAAAATATCCCTAGTGATGTTGAATGAGTATTTGTGGCTTTCTTGTTTATTTGCCCTATTTATATTGACTTCAGGTTTAAAATTGGTGGCTTATATTAAATCAAATATTTCTCAAACTAAAAAGAACAAAAATGAGTGTGCAATCATTAGAGCTACTTTATACTTTTTAGAAGTAATTCAGCTGAGGATAGACACAAACACCAAACATTTTGATTACATTGACTACACTGTTTTCCACTACTCTTAGGAGGTTACATTTGATTCATGATTCACACTCTACCAAGAAAGACCTATTTAGAGTTTAATTAAGAATAATTAGTGTAAATAAACATTGTCAAAGAAATTTAGTTACTTTTCTTAATTATATAAATGCAGTTTATAAGGATAAATATTAAATTCGTGGGTATTTTACCTTTTAAAAATGTTAACACTAATTTTCAAACATCAAAAGACCTGCTACATATGCCACCTTACCCTCTTCTTTCGGTCATACCACACACACACACACACACACACACACACACGCACACACGCACATGCACACACACACAATATTGATTTATATTCTTCCAAAAGAAAAGGCTGGATTTTTATTTCTGTACTAGACAGAGGAATTTCCCTTGCTCATAAATATTTTAGAGTAAATTTGCGTCTTTCCTGTTAAATGGATATTGCTTACTGTTGGTTGAAAGCTCAAGTGTGCTGACAGGAATTAGTGAAAAATGGGCTATCATAGAAAATATCACACTTTTCGGTCTCAGAGCCACTAAAGGATACAAAAGACTTCTTTGGCCTTGCTCTGTGGTCTAGGACTTCAAGTCTAAATAAGTACCATTAGATACAAAGGATTTCTTATTATTTTCTCTTACGTAATAAGGGCATTTACATTCCAATGTGAATGTAGAAATAAGTTTGTAGGGAATGTTTTCTCCTTCTAATATTTCTTTTGAAAAACATTATTGACTCTCAAGACAACAACTATTTGAAAGTGGCTGTCCCTATGGTGTAAAAATAATTCTGAGGCCTAAAGCTGATAATCTTGAATCCAAAGTACTGCAAAAGCCTTCTGTGTATACACAGTGATGCACTCGGTAACCATTCGGTTTAACGCCAAACTTTGTAAAGTCATATTTTCTAAGTCAAAGGCACATTTTGTACCATATCATATAGGGAATGCCCCAGTTAAACCATATTCCTTTAATGGCAGAACTTCAAATGGCATCTTGGGTTTCACAAAACCCTCTTTCTTTTCAGAAGTAATTAGCTAAGGCAGAGTTTGTATGGCAATTAAAAACCACTTGCTTGCAGAAGCTTGTAGGCATTATGTAATTTTTTTATGCTACAAGTACATATGCGTTTTCTTGCCTCTAGCTTAAATACAGTGAATGTTGTAGTTGGTTGCACAGGAATTGTCTCAAGAACATTAAAGCAAGCCAAACACGATTGTATTCCAACTAAAATTGCTCTCTTTATACGGTGTATTGAAACTTGATAACTGTTGGTTATAAAATTCCTTTGATTTTCTGTAGGTAATAAAATACTTTGGCAATTACTATTGACAGTTCTGGATAATCTTGAAGGCTGCCTTGCCTGAAGAAGATGAGTGTTACAAATCACTCCACTGAAAGAGGGAAGAACAGCAGCAGGCAGCAGACAGGTTTCAATTTCACAATGCTGATTATCTCATTCGCGATTCTATGCATGCCTAAATCTGAGAATCCCTCAAGCAGCTATATGGACTTCTACTTTTAAAATGCCTATTACGCTTTCATACTTTTTCCTGCTTCCTGAAGAGTGCCATTTCGCCAAGCTTAAATAGCAGAAAATTGCACTGCTTTTCCTCTGCCCATCTCCTCAATCTCTATTAACCTGCACAAGAACAAAGGAGTATGATGGTCCAGCTATAGGTTGAGAAATAGGTTTGGAGTTGTTTTTCATTTACTGCCACGCATATTTTTGACTCATAAATTCATTTCCAACAATAACCTTCTTTTAATACCTCAGCAAATTACTAAAAATGCACAATTTTGTCCCAACATATATACATGTGTGAGTCCTTGTTCAATCAATGTGAGCACACTCCTAACCGCACATACTTTTTATTATTTACAGCAATGCCAAATGAAAGTACGTGGTTATTAGCATGTGTCTTGATTTAAATAAAAGTGATGAAAATGAAGCTGGCCCAAATGGAATTCTTTCTATTTTGGTTAGAAGAGAACAATAGGCTAGGAGCAGAAAAGAAAATGGTTGAAGCACCTGGTTCTAATGCTTGCAATAGGCCTTTATTAGATGTCATAAACTGAATGATGCATTACTCTGTGGACGACTTATAGCCCACAAATGCGGAGGTAAAATGGAGGACAAAGAGTTCTTTTAAAACAATAAGGTTAAACGGTCCTTTTAAATCAAACAATATTTATTAAATGCAGAAATCTTAATAACCTTACGGAGATTTGCTCATTCTTCTAGTTGTATACATTCCTGCCTTTCTTTTTTAAGGCTAAACCTTTTGGTTGGATTTTAACAATAAACTGCATCTTGCATAAGCATTATTTAAAGTCACTTCTAAATGACAAATGCACTGTGAGAGAAAGGAGACATCTTTCTATTTTTTTTTTTAATTAAAGAAAAGTTAGAAGGCTCAATGTCCATTCTCTCCAGTCAATTAAGTTAAAAATTCACGTGTGCTACAGAACAACAACAAAAAGGTAATTTTGGCCATCGGAAACTGCTTTCAAATAAGGTCTGTTTTGCATTTAAAAAGATAAAAGAATGTTTTCTAAAATGACAATTGCTGGTTGGCCATCGATTCTGAGCTTTAATCTCATAGCCTGCTCAAATTTCCCATTATGTCTCACCAAGGCTTAGAAGGCTCGAGAGGCCGAACTGTGGCCTTCAACAAAAGTGGAGGGGGTTACAGCATTAAGAAACACAGCTGTTGCTCGCAAACTGCAAATGTTAGAATAACTCACTGCTTGTTTTTTCCTTGCTGCTAATAAAAACTTAAAGTGTTTTGCATGCTTTCTATAAACAGTGCACTTAAGTTTTATAATCTAGTACATCTTATTAAGCGTGAAGTCTGCTGATCCCTAAATTATTCATAACGTGGTCCAGACTGATTAAGATTGGCTTGTTAAGGAGCACAAGAAGCAATTAAACTGACAAGGCAGTGCGGCCTTGATGTATACATTTATTATCACAAGAATACCCAAAGTGAATGCCCTTATTAAGCAATGAATTTCACCTCACTGGCCTTCTACCATGGCTGCCACGGGCAGAGAGAGCGAGGAACAACATGTCAAAAGCTAACTCTGAGGAAATGCCTATCTTCAAGTGAAACCGATTTTGTAATGAACCTTTCAGTTCGCTCCTGAGGTAATAAATCCTGACTGGTGCATTAATTACTTGATAACATCCCATCAAAATGCAAATGCAGCACTTGACCCATAGGAATGGCTCACTAGCCGGTAACTCTTCAGGGTGGACATAAATTGTCTGTTTTCTCTTATCAAACAGGGCGTTTATTTCCATCTTGCTAGGGTGAATGTCACTTCTGCCACGCTCAGTCCCTCTGTGGCCTGACACCATCATTTGCAGAGGACTGTCAGGATGTGCCAACATCCTAATTGTGCGACTCCTTCACTTTGTACCTTTTGGGAGGAGCCTCCCCTCCCTCCCCTCCTGCTAGGACCTTCCCCACAACACACACACACACACACACTCACACACACGCTCTTTCTGACACACGCTCTTTCTGAAGGAATCCAATCCAACATGTCAAGGACGAACTGCAATAGTGTTACAAAGAATAAGCCCCACCTCTACAGAACACACTAATCTTTCTTTTCAAAAGCAACACACCAAACTCGGAATTTCGTTTTTTGCAGTGATCAAGTGAAAGCTGAATGAACACGGGAGGTATACAGCCAGTATGTATAATCAGACATTACATAGAATAAGGCAAGACGATGTTTCCTGAACCTGGATTCACATCGTGACGAGGAAGCATTTCTAGGAGGTGTTTTAATATTTTCACAAATAATCAATACTTCATTAAAGAAATAGAAATGGTACACTCTAGGCCTGAAAGAGTGAGATAAAAGGGAGCGTCAAAATACCACTTAGTAAACACTCAAGTATGTGTGAGAGAGAATCCTGTTCTTGAATGTTCTCTTAGACTAGTGACACAGATTTATTTAGTTATGGAAACTGTTTCCACAAGGAATGTTAATACGGATTTTTGTTTTCTATTGGCTCGTTCAAAATTCTGATCTCCACCAATAGGTCTGATTCTCCCACCTGGGTCAACCTGCCTTCCAGTTGTGTTTATTTGTCTTGAAGGCTTGGTGAAAATCCTTAATTCAGGTTACTAGGCAACCCTGCAGGTGAGAAAATATAATGTTTGGCTGACTCCATTTTTGAATGCACACAGTGGCCTAATGCCTTCAAAACAGACTGCAAAGCATGTGCTGATAATTCTCTGCTACATTCTCTAAAGGCGAGGTCAGAAGAAAATTAATTGATGCTGAAAATAATGACAGAAGGAGAGGCACCACTGAGACTTGGTGTGACTGGCATGTGATAATGTTAGCAAGAATCTCAGCATGTGACTGGACAGCGTGATGAAAAATATACCCTGTGCGAGGGAAAAACAAGTTACAAAACTTAATTAGTTTTTGACACTTCTTCATAAGTTATTATCTTTTCATTTGGAACATTGCCTTGGGACATCAATACACAAGAAGAAATGAAACATTCTTATTGTAAATATGAAAGAAAGATGACTTTGTATTGTGCCTCTCCTCTTTACATGTCCTTTTGAATAAACAAAATATCCTCTGCAGGCAAAAGGATAGAAAGGAGTGGATGATGCAAATGCATTTGCTCTATCTGCTGTAAGTATGACACCGTCTTAGTCAATGTATGATTCCATTACGATGGATTATGCAATTTTGATTTAAAAAAAAGAGGTGGCATCCAAATCAAATGTGGTCAAAATAAGGCTCTTAGATGGGAAGTAGTCAAATTATACCTCCGCTAGCAATAATGCTTCCTGTACAGCAAATGTATTTTTAATTCCTTTCCACTAAGGTTTATACCTAGAAGTAATTCACACTGATTACTAAATAACCCTTGTGAGTTGCTTTGTCTTTTGAATTTTAAAAAATACACTTGCCATGAGCAATGAATTTCATAAACCAGCAGCTCTCATGCTTGATGAATCATTCTTATTTTATGCAGTGCTGTGTGATAGAGAACTGAGATAAAATATTCTATCCACAAGCTATTCGGTACAATTTATCATCAGCGGCTCACTAGTCCAGTGATAATACCTGGCTTGCAGATTGTAATGATCAGATTCTGTTTTTATTTCAAACAGGAGCAATTCCGAATACCAGAGTTTTTAATTTACATACATTAGTGAGGTTCAAATGTGGCAATAGCTACAAGCAAATTCACTTGCAAACTGAATGCTCGCCTTGCATAATGGGTTCCCTTTAGCAATTACTCACCAGTGAAGTACCCAGATAAAAATGAAAACAAAGAGAAAAAAGGAAAATCATGATACATACACCATAGTATGGACTAGGATAATTACTGAACCACAGTGAAGGTCACGTTTATATCTGTTTTAGTAATGATTTTGTGTACCCTTCCTCTGTATTGAATTCCTAATGTAATCTTCTTTCTATGCTATGATGCCTTATTCTTTATCTGCAAATTTTTTAAAGTTTCAATACTAGCTTCCTAGTATACAAAAATGGCAACACATTAGTATTAATAAGACTGGTTACTGACAACATCTTAGAAGACTAAAATATGGAAACATCTGCTAAATACACACACATACACACAGACACACAAACACACACACACACACACACACACAGACACACACCCCAAAACTCCACAAATTATACCAGGTCAAACGTTTAGTAAAACTGACAGGCTTATAATAAAATACCTCTTATAGTTACATCACTTTTACACTGACCACAGTATTGAGCTTGAATTCCCAGCAGCATCATTACTAGACATTTTCTGCCACCTTTCTAAATCTGAAAAGCTTCCTACATTTAGTGAAGATTAGGTAATGCTACATCCAATCAATAGCAGCTATCAATTCTATACCTTGTTCAGCAGAACAAGTTGATTATAGCAAGTAAAAGGGCTGACTAAATATTGTTTAAAAGTAGATGTTTCTTAAAACTAATCTGTAGTTTTGAGAAAATATACTACTCAAACACAATAACAAACACAGATTATGACATACGCAATAAGAGTTGCTCATTGGCCACTTTAATCCCATAATATTATTGAAAAACCAGTACAGAGGCTCCAGTATAGAACAGGAGCTTTGGATTCATTCTGCATTTCCAGACTCTGGGTTGTTTATGACGTGATCTTATGGTTATACATATGAAATCTCTTTTTAGGTTTATCAGCGCTTTTCTAAAAACACTTGTTTATCAGCAAGGTCAATAATATTCTAAAGAAATCATAACACTGTCTCTGGAAAAAAGTCATTTCCAAATTCATGTATTAGTCCCAACGGAGTGAGTTTTTTCATTTCTAAACCTGAGCAAAGTGTGCAAAACCACCTATACTGCTCTTAGAACAAGCCATACTCACAAGACACAGATGGATTGAATATACGACAAAATAGCTGGCCTGGCTGATCCCATGGTGCCTGCCTCCATGATGGAGATGCTGCGGACACGAGTGGTTTCTGGTTGCCACCTCATCCAACAGTTCTAGATATGGTCGCTTTACGTTAGAGGAGACTCACTCTTTTCTTCCAGTGTTGTAACAGTCACATATTGCCAATACTTGGACATTTTAGCCTTAGTTAGAAATCATTCAAGGAACCTGTGCAGGGAGTTGTATGAAAAAGATGGGTAGGTTGTGAATTCAGAAAATTAAAAACAAAAACACCTCTGTATTTATAATGCTTCACGGTGTGGTAAAACAGCCTGTATTTTCCCTGGTTATGAAAAGATTATCAGGAGAAGTGACAATAACTCTTTTTCAAAAAAACATTACAAATAAGAAATTGGACACTTTAAGTTTTCAGACCCAGCCTGGGTTCTGGTTTTCAAACTCTCCAGGGTGGTGTGGTTAGAACATTACAGTTGGTTCCAGTTCTTCCAGGCAGCACTCAGCCACTGAAGTATTACGGTAGATTTGTTTAACCACACTGTTGCTCATCTTCCCCACCCCGAAGCCCAGCGGCAAGTGTGGCCGTCATGGGAATTAAAAATACAAGATGAATCTTGGCATACATTTAAAAACCCCAAAGATAAGTCTTGATTCTTAACAGACAATTTGTATCTGTAATAAAGCATCAAAATATAGATTTTATTGTTATACTAGGAAGTTTTCTAGAAAATTAACTTCCTTGAAGTTATAGTGAAAAAACTACAATTCATATTAAGCGTTAGCATCTATCTCTACATATTCTATAGAAATCAGCTATATCTTCTCTATTCTAAAATAATACAATTTCTATAAATATACTATGTGTGTAATAGTCAGCTATCTTACCTAAGCTGTGTAAAGTCATGTAATTTTTATAAATTTCTATTTTTCAAAATCATTTTCATTATTTCCCAATATAAACTGTCCATTCAAGTCAGATAATGTACTTGCCTACCCTACCTTAACCTTAAAATTTAGGCTTGTGGACTTTGGCAATTCCACAACCATCCCCAAATATACTTTCTATAAATTAATATTTCTCTCCTGATTTAAACTACCATGCAAAACTCTCTAAGATTTTTAGCCTTCCACAATCTAATCCTTTGAATCCCTAAAGGTTTCAATATTTGTAATGAAACTTGGTTTAATAGGTTTTACAATGGTACTTAGAATAGCCCTTACTGTATATTCCATGAAAATTGAACAGTAAGCCTTCAACTAAAAAACATGCAAAGATTCAATAAGCTGGGGCAACTTGGAAGACAGTGACTAGTACTTCATGTAAAGACTTGGAGGCAGGCGGATCACCTGAGGTCAGGAGTTCGAGACCAGTCTCAACATGGAGAAACCCCGTCTCTACTAAAAACAAAATTAGCCGGGTGTGGTGGTGCATGCCTATAATCCTACTCGGGAGGCTGAGGCAGGAGAACTGCTTGAACCTGGGAGGCGGAGGTTGCGGTGAGCTGAGATCGTGCCATTGCACTCCAGCCTGGGCAACGAGAGCGAAACTCCGTCTCAAAAAAAAAAAAAAAAAAAGACTTGGATCATTTTTGTTATGAAGATCAAAACGGCTTAAAATTTACATGGCTTCAGCCTGGACAACACAGCGAGACCCCATCTCTACAAAAAATAAAAATAATTAGCCAGGCATGGTGGTGTGTGCCTACGGTGCAAGCTACTCAGGTGGCTTAGGCAAGAGGATCACTTGAACCCTGAAGGTTGAGGCTGCAGTGAGCCATGTTTATGCCACTGCACTCTAGCCTAGGCTACAGAGTGAGATCCTGTCTCAAAACAAACAACCAAAAACAAAAAAATTAATATGGCTATTATTTTCTGTGGTTACTATTTTACTTTTTCCTATATTGTCAAATGTCAAATGAAAGGAAATCTTTACTCTCCAAACTCAGACTTTCACTGATTTTTATTTAATCATTTGTTCTTCTGTTACCAGATGTAATTACAATGAAGAAGGAATGAAACAGTGGGGGTTGCATCTTGTCTTCCATTTTCCCTGGGACTTGAAAAGGCTGCTTATATGAATTCTCCCGGAGGAAGCCACTACTTTGTACTTGACTCTCTCCTTGCAGGCTGACAGCTGGCCCAGAGACAACTTGATTGTGAAAGTGTCTACTGAGATGGACTTCAACTGAGAAGAGGCTTGATTTGTCCACACACACACACACACACACACACACACAATGACAGGCCAGCCGCCTTCTCCATCTCTATCCATTTTAACTAGATTTAAAAATGTTTGATAGGATACTTTGCTAGTTACATAATCACATAAGATATATTAAAACGGCTACCTTTAAATAAATAAATAAAATAAATAAAACTACAAATCTACACTTAGTTCTTTTTTTGAGTAGATACTTTTGTACTTAGGTTAAACTAGAAATTTGGTTCTAAAAAGTGAAAGGAGAATGTTGAGGCTAAAGAGAGAAAACTATTACAGTCTCCTGTATATAACACATTTTCAGCTTGGTTTTATCATGTAGAGTATATAGAGAAGTGGCAGCGCATTGTTCTGATTCTAGTACTGTTCATATTCTCTAAAAGCCAAAATTTGTAACTTAACAACAGGGGGATATGTTGCCACAGAGCAAAAGAAATCTGTGGTCAAACATGAAAGAGAACTTTCCAAAGCACATTTTCCTGGATTCTGTATATGTGAACCTCTTCTCATATATGAAATGCATGAGAACCTCTTCTGAGAACAAAATCTGACACAAAATCTACTTCAAGAGCAAAAACAAAAACCTCTTTGTCCATTTTCAGCTGAAAATTTGGAAATACCTGCATTCATCTTAGTATCACTGCATAAAATTTTAACCTTCCAGCTAGAGCGGTGCAAAAGTATTTCCACCCCAAAAGTTATCAAAATTAATAAAAGAAGATGCCTAAAATTGAGTCTTTTCATGTCAACTTCATTGCCATGTACATATTTATAGCTGAGCCATAAACCTTTGAAAAGTTCTGCTTTTAATAGAAGTAACAGAAACATCACCAAAAAAATAAAAAAGTTCTGTTAAGATAAAATACTTAAAATGCTTGTTGGGCTTATGAGTCAGAAGAGAAAGGGCCAGCGGGCATCAAGGTCAGGTTTTCCTATAGAAGAAGATCAATTTTAAGTGGAGTGCATTAATTACTTCAACACTGACTTTTAAAGAGCTTTCCTACTCAAACCAGTCTTACGTACTCATAAGAATCACCTATATTTGTCTACTTAATTATTGTTTTGATTTGTGTGTGTAGTTGATTCTTCAATAATGATAATCTTACCACCAGTATTAGTGTTTAAAAAAATGAGAAAGGAAAAAGAAAAAGAATGAAAAAGAAAAAGCAACAGAATGAAACTACAGACCAATCTCTTTTTAATAGTCTTTTTACATGATTCCTGTTTTAAATGAGTAAATGATGGCAATTATACTAACTAAACTGTTTTATGGCTTCTGATCTTAGAAATGGTGGATAAAGTGAAATCATTTTTACAGTAGCCAATATACATCCCCAAATTCATCTGCTGGAATTATAGAAGGGCAAAAGCAAATCCATGTGTGTTTCCTAAAATGAATCTACTTTGTAGAGATATGAATTTGCATTGAAGATTTCATTCCGTTTACTGTTTGAAATCAAGTAGGGATTTTTAACTTCAAAACAGTTTATCTCATTTTTAAAAACTGTTCTTGCATTTGAAAAATCTGTTTAAAAATTATTTTATAAATCAACAAATGCACAGACCCACATGGAATGATTTAAAATAATTTTAAGTACATATATTTGAGAACGCCTGTATGTATGCCACCTCTAATAGTACTCTTTTTTTTTTCCTTAAAGACAATCACAACTTCACCCCTAATCAAAGACAGAGGAAACTCTAAAATGCTCCTTGGAAGGTAACTGTAATTCCTTCTCATTCTATGCCTCATTCTATGCTTCACATGAGGCAGAAGCAGCAGAATAATGCCCATTGTTATTGTACGGTTACAGTGTCCTGCGAGTCTGGACAAGTTATTAGGTCAGACACTAACTTCCTTAGTAGAAAAATGATGTGTTCTCCTTTGTGCTCTCTTCAGTAATGGCTGGAGTCAGTGCTAATTAAGGCCCCACGGCAATGTGGTTCCAGAGAGGTCAGGGACTTCTTTCTGACACCTAAACAGTGCTCAACTCAAAGGAACTGCCCCTAATCTGAAATGATGTGATGTAGAGCTGGCCTTTCAGATTCACCGCATATTTAAAGGAAAATGACAGTTAATGGCAGGGGTGTCAAAAAAAGAACAGATGGAGAAGCTGGAAAAATGTCACTCTGTGGCTATGTTTACCTGCAATTAGTTTCTCTACTTAAGAACCAGTAGACAATACAGCCCTGGGCACCTTGTTACAACTTTGGTGCTCCTAAAATGTTGTGAAGAAGAAATCTGCATCAGGCACTCCCTGGAAGAAATAACTTCTGAAAAACCAAAGAACTATTTGCTTAAGGATCTATTATTGGACCTTCCTTTCTCCAAGAAGCATATGATCTTGTCCAGTGGTCTTCCAGAATGATTAAACCATAATCGTTATTAGTGGTTGTAATAATAACAAATAATAAATTCACAAATATTTCTTATTGGGAATAAACCATTGTGGTATTTAATTCTGGAGTCATTTTCTTTTGCTCCTTGAGGCACAAATCTTGCGAAACTGAAGCAATAGTCAAAAGAGAAGCCAAGATTTATTGTCAGTTTGTTTTAATAGACGCCTGCACAGCTCACTAATTACTTCAAAATTGTAAAGTTTGTTTGCACAAATCTGTTCCTTGCTTTTTTTAACCTCCTCCTCCCAACTAAACACCAGTGACACACCTGCATGTCATGAACTTGAACTGATGTTGTATTTATCTCAGAATTTTTTGTTGCTGTTACATTACAGAATCACTTTTCACAATAGAATGGCTGAGGTTGGCCCAGGGCTCTGGCCATATAGCATTAGGTTTTGGAAGTATTTGTAACCGATTATAAGAATTTCTTCCAGAGTAAACGAATATATAAGGTCATCACATTTGTAACCAAGTCCCAAATTACTTGAAAAAAATACAATTCGAATTTAAAAATTATATCTGTGGACTTAAAGGTTTCAAGGTTGTATAGTTAAGATGTACACATTAAAATCATGATGCATATTCATGAGTAATATCTATATATTAAGTGGTGTAAGGTTTTGTGTAGAATATATTTTTCATAATATAATGTGCAACTTTAATACATACTGAATCTTACACATTTTCAATATTCATGTGAAAAATTACTAACCATAGAATTTTAAAAGTTACAGATAATTTATGCTACAGCCTTCACTTTACAGATGAAGAAATAGAATCTCTGAGATGTTAGGTGATTACCCCCACTTAATAGTAAGACTGAGAATAAAATCCTGTTTTCTCCATACTCATATAGTAGAGTGATTTTTCTTCCTTACTCTGCCACCTTTTCTTCCTAAAATAAGTTCAGTACTTTGTACAGGAATGAAATTTCTCAACATTTTAAATACAGTAAAAATAGCTCCAGGCATAAAAATATGTTCTCAAATTTGGTATGCCAATATGATATTAATATCATTTATAAAGACAGTACATAAATGGGAATTTATCAAAAGTTTTCTACGTTAAAATCCAAACCTTCTACCTTAAAACATAAGAATTCTGGAGTTTTTTCCCCAAACTGAACTTCAATACATCAGATTAATGGTTTTCTTTGAAACAGCTAACGTTCCAGGACACCATATAAGCTGTGATGGTATGCAACAGACACCCAAAGTGGCCAGAATCAGCAGTGCTGTGTGATCTGTATAAAAAGTGAAGAGAGAATTTATGAAGTAGGATTCTCCAAACTCTTGAAATTCAGAAAAATATGATTGAAAAGTACCTCAATGAATGGCAAGGAAAAGACATTTCTGCTCAAAGTGAAGGTGGAGAATCTTTTCTGCTATGTTTAATCAGTTTTTCAGTCTGTTTCTGACTTGTCTTTTTTGTAGCAAATTGAAGTCAAATATTAAGCAAAAGAACTTATTGAAAGTTTTTTGCTTTAATTTTAGTAAGAAACAATCTACCAAGAAGAAAACTGCAAGGCATAGGCCTCCAGGCCCCTTTAAAAATTCTTCTCTGGTTGAGTGGCTGTTACTCAACCAAGGCAGGCCTCAGTAATCCATCCTTCAGTGCTCATGCAAGGCTGGATGGAAACTCAAACTTTACCCCTGGGAACCTAAAAGGTAGCAAGCTTCTGTAACTGAATTGTTTCGACTTGGGAATTATGCTACTGGATTAAAAATGGGGCTGTCCTTTACATTACACACACACACACACAAATACCAAATAGGCAAAAAAAGATAACTGATGATAGTAGTTCAATAAGTCCTCAAAACTTGGAGCCAGAGATTTATTCCTTTCACAGAAGACCGAACTTGATTCATTAGAAGATAATTAAATATTATCAGTGCTTTAGTTTTAAACCTTTTAATCAAAGTTTTATCTAAAGCCAATAATTCTTTACATAGAGAATTTTGGAAAAATTTAATGTTTCCAGTGGAGACCTTAATTTTTTATTTTTACTTTTTATATTTGAGTACTTTGGTCTGTTATCCTTTCAATAATACCACTTTTAGTAATAATTCATTATTGTGATGCTTTATAACAAGCATACAAGAATCATGTTGAATAAAAACCACAGCTCCACCATTTCTCAATTTTGTGACTTAAGATTATCTAATATCTGTGCCTAAGTTTCCTAAGATGAAAATCAGAGATAGTAATACTTTTCCCCTCAATTTGGCTGTGATAAAGTTTAAGGAATTAATACGTTTAAAGTATATCCCAGTGCCTAACACAAAGCAAGCAATCAATTATTATTATTACTAGAAAATGCCTTGGACCATGTATATAGGAAAGTGTACTTTCTCAACCACTTAATTATACATAAACAATTTCTAAAACCACATTCAGATGTACAGAACAAATTGTCCAGGCTTTTCAATATGCAAATATAGGTAAGCATCAATAGGACAACTCATATTTTGACAAAAATAATCAGTAATGAGAATGAATCTTTTAGAAGTTACCGGCATGTCACATGAAATCGAATCTGAAACAAAATCAAGCAAGTATTGTACATTTTAAGTGAAATCCAAATAGTTATTTACATAGCAAACCGTAAAATCTCAGAAGATTCTGTCGTGCATTCATATCTGAAAAATTGTTTTTCTAAATGCATATGCACATTTATTTACATATTTATATGACAGGCTACAAAGACACTAATGAAACAGCCTATTATTTCTAAAATAATTCAACACTATTTTCAATTCCATTAATAGCATAGAAATTAAACTTTTAAAACCCTACACAAACAAATCAAGATAATTCAGATCTCAAATCCACAAATTGAAATGGAGATTTGGTAATTATCTGACTAATTTGATTAATGGAGATGAATAAACTAGATAATTCTGACCCACAGATCTGTGTTGATCCTGAAATGCTTACTTTGACTGTATAAATCAATTTAAACTGGTTAAATGCTAAATGTACTGTCTTCACAGCATAAAGTGAAAATGAGATTCTGCAGTCATTTACTTATCTTTATTAATGCAGAAAGCTAAAAACAATTGCCTACCGTGATATGCACATATTTATTTCCTGACAAAATATTGCTTTTGCACAACACAGATATAGTCTAAGGCTCACTCATTATCCTTGGTAATTTTGCTCTATGATTCCCCATTAGAGCACTTCATACAAATGTTTCTTACAAATTGCTCTATTATGCCATAATCAAAAGACAGAATTTAGCCAAAATGTTTGTTTACCATTTTGTAGACAGTCAAAACAGTCTGTTGGTGCACTCTTTGATATTAATTCCTACTCATCCAGGAGTGGATTTTGGCCAAAATGCTTAATTGCTCTTTTGAGGACTTTTACAATCATATGTCAGTTTAGTCTTACATGAGCCAACAGCCATGCAATAATGGAAGTCACTTAATATCAAGCCAGCTGATTTCTTTGTCTACCATATAATGACAAATAAATACTTTAGTTGCAAACTTTCCAGAATACAAAATAACACACTTGTGTGAAATAAATGTTTTCATGAACTATTTTATTAACTTAATTTAATCATCAAGGCAATGTTGACAGTATGCTAAAATAATCTGATCAGTTCCCTTAAAAACATAAGCAGCACAGTAACCATAATCAAGTTAAACAATTTACTTAGTATGGCCCAGACCCCAGACCTGCACTTTAAATATTTCACTTTTTCCTTTGTATACAAAGAACTAAAAACCTGGCTCTTTATAACAAAATGCAAGTATTTGATTTGATACTGTATAGATCTCATAATGTAAGTGGCTGTGAACAGCATTGATTTGGGAGAAATTCAGTTTTCAACTAGTCAGCTTTCATACGTCTTCAAACACCCCAAAATGGCATTTCAATGTCCAAAGTCTATTTGACCAGAACTAACTCAGAAACGATTCATGTTAATCCACCAGAATCTCTACTGTAAGTTGAACAGCATGGACGATGTTATTAGAAGCAGGAGACATATTTTTAAAAAATTGAAATCTGGACTGAGAGCCAAGAGGCAAAATTAGAACAAATAAATTAATAATCAAGAATAAAATTCAATATGTAACTGAATGCTAAGTTCTACAATACAGTAAGTACTAGAGAAGATCACTGATGAGGGATGTATAGCAGTACAGGCCAAAGTTCTGAGGCTTTCCTCAGAATAAATGCTAGCCTATAAAAGATAACTGAGGATTGTTAAGCAAAGAAGAAATGGTGCTTCTGGAAATACGGATAACACATAAAGAATGTGAGAAGACTATGAGCATGTGATTCCTGTTGGGCAGGAAGTAAGGAGGAAGTAAGGTTTCCTAACTGGAGACAACTACGTTACTATCCAACCTGATATCTTCCCTTCATAAGATTCCAGACTCCTCAGGCCTTCCTGACCTCTGCCAGTTACTACTTGTGTAAATCATTTAGCCTAAAAGGATTCTCAATTTTCTTATTTATAAAATAAGGAACATGTTGGTACCACTTGTTTACCATTAGTCTGAGGAATAATTGGGCTTGGATGTGTAAAGTACTTAAATAGTAGTGGGCATACAGAGATTGGTCAGTAAATGTCGGCTATCATCAACATCATCATCATCATCATTATTAATCATTAACTATCTTTTCCTAAGCCTGGCTCATGCTTTCAGTCATATTTTCTTTTTTCTTTTTTTTTCCTTTTTTTTTTTTTTTGAGGCGGAGTCTTGCTCAGTCGCCCAGGCTGGAGTGCAGTGGCGTGATCTCTGCTCACCGCAACCTCTGCCTCCCGGGTTCACGCCATTCTCCTGCCTCAGCCTCCAGATTAGCTGGGACTACATGCTCCCGCCACCATGCCTGGCTAATTTTCGTTTTCTTTTTCTTTTTCTTTTTTTTTTTAGCGGAGATGGGGTTTCACCGTGTTAGCCAGGATGGTCACAATCTCCTGACCTCGTGATCCGCCCACCTTGGCCTTCCAAAGTGCTGGGATTACAGGCTTGAGCCACCGCATCTGGCCACTTTCAGTAATATTTTCTAATCTTGTTTTCTAACAAGTACCATGCATCTCAGCCAAACTGCGCTAGTGACCTCCAACACACCCTGTGGTTTTCAAACTCGGAGCCTTTGCTTCCCATGTTTTACTTCATCTGGAGTATCACTACCTAATCACTTCCCTCTCCCCTTGTTGAAAACCTGCCCGTATTTCAAGACTCTCTTTTTCTATAGTCATGCATTTTGTTTCAGATTTATGTATTAGCTGCCTTATCTGGGTTCTCATGACCTGTTCTTATCTGTCTTACAACACTTGATCACATACATTCTATTTTCCCCTGAAACTATAAACTGAAATGCAAAGACATGTTTTTGTTGGGGACTCATATGACAGTATGCCAGTAAGATTTGAAACAATATAAAATTGTTTGTTGTTTTGTTGATTTGAAAACAATATAAAATAGTTAAAATGTGGGATGTAAAATATGCATTTATACACAGTGATTATGCTATTTACAGGAAAAGAGATTGTGTAACCTTGAGTTAACAAATTTGACTACCCCCCTATGGCAAAATAAATATGTTGGTCATTTGATCTTCCTAGAAAATGACAGCAATCATGCTATGGATGGTTTCTGCCAATAAATCTCATGCTTTGAGCTTTTCTTCGTTTTGGTGAACAAATAGCCCTGAACCTCCGAACCTCAAAAGTGCTGTGAACAGTGGCACACTCTTGCCAAGGGGCTTCTGGTTTTCAAACTGCAATCAGTGATCCCTGCCCGAAGTTCTACCTATGGGAACACAATTATTCAGGGCTTTTTTCTTTTTTGCTTTTGTAACAAAGATATAATTATTACATGTTACATAAAAGTAGCTAGGGAGTATAGAATATTATTTTATACATTTCTTATTTTTTGGGTTGGGTTATCAGGAGATATTAAACCAAAACTTGGTACACACTATAGATACTAAAAGATATAACTATTAAAATATCAACACTTCTGAAATTTGACACATTTGATGTGTCTACTGTTTACTACATCGCATTGACTTGTGTCTTATCAAAGCTAATTTCCATTGAACTATGTGTTATAAACTCAGATAATCTCCTTATCTAAAATGCCCAAAAAAGTGAAATTTATGATCATCGATGTCTAACTTCATATCAGACACTTTACATGAAACTATTCTATACGTTGTTAGTAGTTTTCCCAGATGAGAACTGATAGCTAGTGAAGGAAAAGAAAGAACAAAATGACGAACAATTTTTGTCATTGATTTTGAATAGCAGGGGATTATCATGGAAATGCTTTTTTTAAAAAGTTCTGTCTCAAAATGTCTGCTCATTCTGTATAGTGTGTTAATTTCTAGAATAGTTAAAACAATAGATTCTGAAGTTAGACTGCTTTTCAAATGTCAGCTCTATTACTGAAATAATGGAGCTGTGTAAATTTAAAAATAGACTTGACCTCTCTAAAGCTCAGTTTCCTCACCTGTAAAATAGGAATAAAATAATATCTACGTTACGGGTTTGTTTCAAGAATTACATGAGTTGAGGAAATCAAGGGGAAACAAATATTTCCTTTTGTTATTATATTTAGTGAACCAGTTCAGATTCAGAGTCAAAATCTGGACTGTTTTACTGGTAACAGATAACCAGTTTATTGGCAAAAGGTCTATACAAAGAAAGTAGAGAACATTCAAGCCAAATGACCATTTGCATCCGAACTACCTACGTAATTGAGAAAAATGTGCCACCTTAGTCTAAATTCTTTGAAAAATTGCCTCAATTCTCCACCTCACTTGGCATCTATAGACAAGGTTTTAATGTCCACTACCCACTGAAAGTCTTTGTATTTCAAATAAAAATAATAGCTGCCGTCAAGTATGTTAATGTCTATAATCATTGTAATTTTTGTAAATTATAACTGTCAGTGGTCACAAACCTACCCAATGAAAACATAAGGTAACAATTTAGCCTTTGTATTACTATTCTCAGAAAAGAAGAGCCACTTGTAGGAAACTTAAGTAGAAAGGCAAATTTATAACATTTATTCTAAAAATAGGTTTTCTTTCCCTCCTCTCCCAATGGGATTATTTCTGAGGGAATATTTGCCTGCAAAAATCTGCAGCTAAAATTTTACCACTGTTTTCACCGATTTCCATTATAGGGTGAAGATCCACAATGCTACTTTAGCTTCTGTAGACATTTAAAGAATAAATATCTTTCAAAATATGTTCAAAATATCTAGAATACCATGAAACCATTTTAACTAATATACAGATTTCAACTATGTTGCTGCCACATATGAATAAAATTCATTTGACTCAGTATGGTACAGTCTATAAACATTACAATTTTCTTCATTATAGAAAATGATTCTAGGGGGATACAGCTTTACATTATAAATTTACGTAAATTTAATTATATTTTTGCCCTGATGATTAAAAACTCTTTTAGTCTAGACTAACATAGCATGTTAAAATTTCATCAGATATTTCCTCAATTAAAAGGTAGTACCAAATTTAAATATTTGCAACTATTAGAAATGAAGAGATCTAATTAATATTAGCTGTGGATTGTGTATTTCATATTTTTATTTTGTAGAACTTTGTCATTTTAATGACACCAACTGATCAGGTAATGCATAGCCTAATTAGAATATATATTGGCACATTCTGTTAAGATGCCAATAGTCTGGGGAAAAAAGTAGGAGCTAAAGCTGATTCAGTATTTTATTATATTTAAACATAATAAAAATTCACTTGAGTTTTAAAAACATTTTGGAAGAATAATAATTCTCAGTATGCCTACGAATGGACCTTTGAAGGATGGTTGTTTTTGGTAATTACAGGCTGCTTGGATGTTTAAATATGTCATAGACTTTAAGTCTAAAGGTAACCCTGCAGTGTTCCTGCTATATATTCTGGCTGTCCTCAAAATAATTACAGAGTGGAGCTTGACTGTCATTCATGGGTATCTATTCCATTGTTTGAGGAGAAAAAGAAAATGGCGGCCCACACATTAGCACATCACCCATGGCTAGAGCAATGACAAGACAGATTAGGATGTATATTAAATCTCACACATGACTGCCTTTCTGTATCAAGGTAAAAAAATGCCTGCTCTTACATACATTAGGGACCAGTGTTGGTCTGACATCTACATTAATATTGACAGCATATCAACATTTTTTTTTACATTTACTGAGTCAATAACTAGTCTAAACCTGGTAAAACTTAGATAAGAAATGAAAAATATATTTAGCAGGCAGCCTTATTTTCTCACATCTAAAAACATACAATAAAATAAAATAAAATAAAACTTTAACCCCCAAATAGCACTGAGCTTTTACGAATTATCAATTCTACAATGATATATCAACTGGCATACACAGCTGTGACTTGGCAATCTAATCTTATTTGTCAAACAAGAAATTTGGTAAAGAACGGTTCTAGAAAAAGAAACTCCTGCACAGACAATAACATAAATATTATATGCATAAAAGACTAATTATTTTAAAAAGCTGGATTACCATCATTGTATTATTTCATCTCCTATATATTATTTTCACAGACAAGAAGAAATTGCTAGGTAGTAATTCGGCTTTAAAATAACCACAGATGAGAAACATACATAAAGCTTACAAAATGGGAAATACTCAATTTTTAATTTGTTTGCGATTCTTAATATATTTATTGATATTTACAATGTTGACAACTGGAAGCCCCATTTGAACTGGGTTAGAGAAGAAAAGTCATTATTTACTTTGTTTTAAAATATCACAAAGCTAAATAAAAACCCATCTTTATTTCAAGGTAATACCTGGGTTTCATTAACAATTAAATGTTGCTTTCCAATGATGGCTATCTTACATTTTGAAATATGTTAGTTTTACCATTATTCTCAAAGACACCATAATGCTCTTGAGGTGCACACATATTTTATATACATTATGCAAGAGTGCTGCAAAATGAAACATTCATTTTTCCTAGCTTCACAGTATCACTGAATAGGGAGAGATATAAACAAATCAATATATACTTTTTATAAAAAAGAAAACAACACTGGAGTTTGTTATTCTTCAAAAGTGTACGTTCAAATGGTTAGCATTTCAGTTTTAATAATTAAAATATGGTTGGAAGCATCATGAAGGACCATTATTCAGGAGAAACAAAATCAGAAAGCAACCGAGCAAAATTATTTTTATTTTAAACGCATCATGCAACAACACGTCAAGTGCCGTTCATCTCCAAAGTCAGACGAGCTTTCATTAAAACATGCCTTTGATAAAAGACTACCTTTCTCCCTTTTCCAGCACTCTGTGGAAGATGATTCAGGTTAAAGTGATGTTCTTAGTAATAATTATCTTTATAAGATTCACGCTATCATTTATGTACATCCTTGAAAATGATGCCATTTCGTGAGGCCATGACAAAATTGCAACCATGATTATAAGCCCTTCCATCAGGCAACCCTACTGGTAAACAATGGTAGGGATAAGAGACCTTTCTATGCTCTTCTGCTAATGCTGTGCTAGCCTCTTCTAGCAAGATATATGTAAAAGAAAAGATGTACAGAAATGCCTGGCAGAGAAGAATAACTTGCACTTTAGTGCTTGAAATGTTTATAGCATGAGAGCTGATTAATTAATATCAATAGAGTCCCTTAAAAAGTTAAAGAATCGTTTTAACAAGCAATGAAAAACTATTATGATTATGAGAGAGGCATATTCTGTCCTTCACCAGGGGTTGTTTTTACGCTCAACAAAGTCATGTGAAATTAACTATTTTCATAAACAGATGGTCTTTCGGATAATGGCTTGTACTTTTTAATTTCCTTTTTGGCAGGACATCATGCCAAATGTCAGCAATGTCGATAGTCTTCATTAGAAGTTGTCTGATATTATTGGGATATTTTGTACAGATATCCAGTTGTTTCCCAATATTATAAATGGAAAGCAGAAAGGTTTAAGAAGGTACAGAAAGATAAAAATGTAATATACTGAATTAAGAAAAAATGAATCCATATTAAATTCCAAGATTAAAAATTTAAGGCTCAAAGTATTCACTATTTCTTTCCATCTCTACTGCATTGCTATCTTTAAATAGCAATGTAATCTTTAAATACACTCACAGAAAACAACTTTTGTTCTTAAACCTTATTCTTAACAAGGGGTAAGTGATGCCCCATTTATAACATTTTCAATTTGTAGAGTCCACATGTGGCTGTGTACTAGCATAGCCAGACAGAGTGTACATTTCAAGAAAACTAAACCTCATAAATCTCCAGAAATTCCTCACATCTATTATGTTTACCTTCTGCTGCTGATGAGCCTGTTGGGCTCTGTACAGAGGAAATTACAAGCGCTCCAGAAGATTTGGCAAGAAGATGCTAGAAGAAACAATAGGCAAAAAAAAAAAAAAAAAAAAAAAAAAAAAAAATTCTTAACTGAAGCATCATATCCAGCTTTGGCTACCATTTACATATTTGAGATTATAGCTAGTAAAATGGAAATTCCATAGAAATGGAATAAAATGTTTTCTGAAATCCCTATCTGATTACTGCTGATGATGTCTGAAATTAAACATGTTAAGTTACACTCAATATACTTTATGGAATTCAATTGAAGGCTAACATTCTTATTGAAAATCTGTGTTTACACAATTTTCCAACTAGGGACCAAGGTGCTTGTATCCACCTGAAACTTTTGCTCCCAGCCTTGTGATTGCTTTCCTAATAATGTATATTACCAAACAAATCTCTCTTTACTTAATAGATGTTTGGAGACAGTTGTAACAGCTGCTAAGTAGTAAGGAAATGCCAGTAGAAATATTTTATAGTCCTACATTTAAATATCACTAGAAATTTGCTTACACTTGATGCCAAGGGAAATGCTTATGTTTAAGACATATTCTGCATCGTGATAAAAAGTTAATAGGTCAAAAATCTTCCACCCAAATTATGCATCCACAATGCCAACAAAATCAAATGAAAAGTTAAGAAACCCAGTTTAAGAACCAGGCTTGTATTGTTTTTCTTGACTCATTCTAAATATCAATTTTTTCACCAAGTTGATGATTGGTTATTTTGTCATTTTGAAGACCCAGTCCTATAGTACATATTTTAAAAACAGTCTTTAAAAAAACTTAATTACTCTTGTATTGGAAGGGAACTTTCTATTCTTAAAGCTTGTTAAGTAGACAATAGTTATTTGCTATTACAATTTACTCATTACAAAGATAAAAATGAATAACTAATAATGTGCAAATTCATTATCAGGAATCACTTTTAAAATAAAGTTGGAGGTAAAAGCTACTAGTAAGGAAGAAACAGAAGAAAATAAAACAACAAAAACCACTGGATGAGTATCAGTAGTTTACAACTCTCCTTAAAAAGCAAAAATCACAATTCAATATCTTAGCAACAACAGATGTCATGAAGTAATCAGATAACCTCAACCACACAACTTACAAATTAGCAAATACTCACATTATTGATAAATTATTGGCCCATGCACATATCTGATGTGCTAACCATTTATCTTCTGCTGAACAATTTCCTAGCTGTTAAAATCATCCAGAAATAGGTAAACCCAGGTCCTATACAAAGTCAATCCAACTAAAGAAATATATTTTATTATTGTAAAACAAAATCTGGTACTTAAGAAAGTTAATATGAATGTGTCTCACTTCAAATTGGAAAGAAAGACAACAGGACTGATCCAATGCTTCCCTCAGAATGCCACAGCTGATTTTTGCCAGTAAATTACTTCTTGGGTTTTTCTATTTGATCCAAAATACTGTCTACCTTTAAGTATAACCACAAAAATGTATTCGTTAAACTCATAATATCTATCCTTATCTCTGAAAATCATTACAGTGCCTTTACAATGTTTAGTTCTACATGTCTTTAGCATTGTTTGGCATTTAGCCAAAAGAGAGCTTGAGAAGGCTAG
>NC_073231.2:43605000-43677500 GCF_029281585.2 Gorilla gorilla gorilla
TTTAATTTACAAAATTTTCTCACGAGTCTGCAAGAGTTCACCCCATCAGGGGCTTTCGGAGGCCATTGAAATGTCTTAAGTTTTAATTAAGTTGGAGTTGTCAGAAGAAAGCTTTTTTGGCACAGAGTCAGGGTCATTAATTACTGCTATCTTTGTTTCTTTCTGTAAAGAGAACTCCACTGACTTGTTGGGTTTCTTACCCAGCGTACATTTTCTATCCTCTCATTCCCTTTCACTTCCAAGTGGGACTTGATTAAGTAGTTTACCAATTACTTCCATCAGTTCTAGGTACAAAGCATTTATACAATCTTAAATCTTAAAAAACATTTCTCATTAGTGGTTTGGAGTACAGTGGCAATAATACATTCTTCTAGTAAGTTATCAAGCAGCTGATTTCTTCCATGGATCTTTGCATTTAAATATAACTGTCTTCACATTTTTCTCATCATTATCTATTCAACATACTTTTTCATATTTTCACAGCCCGTGACCTTGCCTTTTATGAAATACTAATCAATTTTTAAATTATTTACTTTACCCAATGACATATAATTTTAGCTGGAAACATTCAATTTATGCCTAATATCTCCCAAGTCAGGCAAATATTCTTACTGTTTCCAGATAAAATTAGCTGCCACTATTACTGATATTTTGTAGAAGTAAAAATGAAAGGTGTAAAAATGCAAAAGTTTTAGTAATTTGTTAATGTTTCATCTATCCCTAAAAT
This sequence comes from Gorilla gorilla gorilla, assembly GCF_029281585.2. Lineage (NCBI taxonomy): Eukaryota > Metazoa > Chordata > Mammalia > Primates > Hominidae > Gorilla > Gorilla gorilla. The sequence continues at coordinate 43,605,728 of NC_073231.2, forward strand.
AAAGTCATTGCTATTTGGACCAAGTATATTAAGCACTAAAAATCTTTAAAAATCAAAATCTTATTAAATTTTTCAAATTTCTAAAATACTGTACAGACCTGAATATGTGTTATACATATTTAATTAGGTATGTAAAGTCAGGAAAATTATATTCTTTTTTAAAAATCATAAATTTGAATTCTAATTTTTATGAGAAAATATACTATGTTTAGATAATTTGCTTTGAAGTATCTCCTTTTTGGTAGATATTTTGTATATCTCCTTTAGGTTTTTACATCATTTCTCGTTTTTCCATTTCATGGAAAAATAACAAAAGCAAAACAACTTAGTTAAGATTTATAAGCAAGAATGAAGTTGAATAATTGTCTCAAAAATCAGAAAACATCTAAATTAGAGTAAACCTGAACCAATACAGATGTATTTCTATCTACCAGTATGGCCAGAATGAGTCTTTGAATTTAAGAACGTCTATTTTAAAATCTGAATGAAATGGATGGAAAAAGATTCACAGACCTGGGCAAAGCCAATTACCACACTCATTTCTTCCTGATGAGCATATGATATCACTTCAATTTTTTTTCTAGTAGTCTCATGGACACCTGCGATGAGTAACAAACAATCACAAATGTCTTACCACCAAATAAGTGCCACTTCAGACAAAGCCCTGAATGCCACAAGGGGCACTCAACATTATAATGATAATGCCACATCATTATCTGATGATTCTCCGATGAGCAACTTACAGGATTTGGAGTCCAGAACTTGGATGGGGGTCCAGAATTTGGACTAGAGTCTGCTCTAGGTAAAGCCAAAACAACCAGTGCTTTTATTCAGTCTGGTCCAAAAGTGGGCCACTTTGGAAAGGAGGACAGAATTCTTAGTGTCACAGAATAGCTGATTCTGTCGTGTCTTCTTACACGTAAAAACATCATTTTTTGTCATTGTACTATTCTGCTTATTAAACTTAAAATGATGCATTCTGAGAAAGAGGGCATACAATTTTACTCTGGTCTTCAATAAAAGTTCTAAATGCCATTTCTAATCCACAGTAAAAGATATAAATATAAAAGCATAGATGAAATAAATTAGATAATCAAATGTAACTACTCAATTGATTTAAGAAAGTCCAAGTTTTCTAGAGTAGTGAAGTCATATCTTTACATAGATCATTTAAAAAGCAAATATTAAAGTGAAATCCATCTTCCAGGATTTAACAATTAGGGAATTTGAAGGGCCCATTCTACTATCTTTGTGGTTTATCTTGTTTACACGTCTTTTGTATCACCCAAACAGATATCAGGAGGATGGGGACTCTGTTTTTCACTTCCAAACCACCTGTCAAAGTGCTAGAATAAAATAAGCACTTAAAAATTAAATCAACTTGAACAAATATATACATGACATCTGAATCTTAAACTTAACACTGAACAAACTTGGTAATGAAGATTATATTAAAAAGATATTATTTAAAGATGTATACAATGATTCTGCAACATTTTAAATCCTCCAATAACTCTATGGATCAATTCTGCTCATCTCCATTTATCTGAATGTATTATGAATATATCTGACTATAGTCTGAATATAGTATGTTCTGAACCTGGGTCCTTCTATATTAAATTTTTTCTAGATCATCTGAATGAATAAGAAATAGTCATATGGAGTTTGAGAAGGTAGCAGGATCCACTGCTTTTTCTTAAATCCTTCCTCGATTTCACAAACAATTAGTGTGCACACTATGGCAAGCATTGGGGAAGACACTGAAGATCCAGATGACACACAGCCTTCTCTCAGGGTGCTCGTGGCCTAAAGAAATGAGTTAGGAAACAAAATAAACAAATATAACCTCATACAACGAGGTTTTTCCTGTAGTGAAATAGATTTCATGGGATAGAGAAAAGGCACCTCTGGGTACCACTTCCCCAAAGAAGTAAACTAGAACTTGGTTTGGCAGGTTTTTGTCATGGAAAACAGGTAGAGCGGCAGTCAAGGCAGATGGAATAGCAAGTATATCATCCACAGGCAAGAGCAAGTGTGGCAAGAGCAGTGCACAGTGTCTAATGCACTAAAGGAAAAGGCTGGAGAGGATGAAGTACATTGAATAGCAGGCTAATATTGAACTCGAAACAGAATGATGTGGGAAGTCACCAAAATATGTTAGGTGGGGCTGAGATAAGATTAACCTTCCTAGTTCAGAAACACCACTGTGGCCATGTTGTGCTGCCTAGATTGAAGAGTAGTCTGGTAGTATGGCCCTTGCCTTCCTGGGAGTCAAAATACAGTCAAAATATGACTCCTGGGAGTCATAAATACAGCTCACCTATGTCCCTCCCCTTAGTCCCTGGCTTTAGCCATAACTCTCTTAACCCTCTTACTCAGTCTTCCTTACCCACTATTAATTATGTTTGTGTCCACCAGAATTTAGTTCTAACTACCATTAACAAGGTCAAGTATTCATAAACAGACAACTCTCAAATTTCTATTACTTACCCAGGTTTCCCTTCTGAGATCTGAGTTCATCTACTATAAAAGCTATCTTAGCATATCCACTCAGAAATCTCTCAAGGCAACCAAAATTCAACAAATAAAAAACAGAACTGATTTCCCTCCCTTTTTACTCATCCTCCACGCTTTCCCACAGTAATTAACTTTTACTGAGTACTTTTTACGTACTAGGCACTGTTCTAAATGCCTTCCATAACGTTCTTTTATTAAATCTCCACAATATGGCCGACAAAGGAGATACTAATCTTACCTTCCATTTTAGGGATAAGGAAACAGAGACACACAGAAATTAGCAGCTTGCCCAAGGTCACAGTGTCAGTGAAAGATGAAGTCAGGCAAACCCCTATGCTTCTAACCATTATACCATATTCCTTCCTCAGGTCTTTCAGGTAGTGGCACCTCAGATTCACCCAGAGGCTCATTCCAGAAATTTGGAAGTCATCTTGGATGCTTTCTCTTCCTTACTATCTACATCTAAATTATCGCAAAGTCCTAAATATGCCTTCTGATTATTTCCCAATCTATCAACATCTCTACATTTTGCCACCATCTCTTGCCACAAGCTCTCATTCATTCTAATCAATTCAGACAGTAACCACAGTGTCTTGAAAAGCAATCTGTTGCAAAGATGGCGGCGGCTGTGGGTAGCTGCGCGCGACTGGCGGCCTGGGGCGGGAAACTGCGACGGGGGCTCGCTGTCAGCCGACAGGCTGTGCGGAGTCCCGGCCCCTTGGCAGCGGCAGTGGCCGGCGCGGCCCTGGCAGGAGCAGGAGCGGCCTGGCACCACAGCTGCGTCAATGTCGCGGCGCGGGATGGCAGTCTCACAGTCTCCGCACAGAAAAATGTTGAACATGGAATAATATATATTGGGAAACCGTCTCTTCGTAAGCAGCGCTTCATGCAGTTTTCTTCACTCGAACATGAAGGAGAATATTATATGACACCACGAGACTTCCTCTTCTCAGTGATGTTTGAGCAAATGGAACGTAAAACTTCAGTCAAGAAGCTGACAAAAAAGGACATCGAGGATACACTGTCAGGGATCCAAACAGCTGGCTGTGGATCAACTTTTTTCAGAGACCTTGGCGATAAAGGGCTAATTTCATATACTGAGTATCTTTTCTTGCTTACAATCCTTACTAAACCCCATTCTGGATTTCATGTTGCTTTTAAAATGCTGGATACAGATGGTAATGAGATGATTGAAAAAAGGGAATTTTTTAAGCTGCAGAAGATCATAAGTAAACAAGATGACTTGATGACAGTGAAAACTAATGAAACTGGATATCAGGAAGCAATAGTGAAAGAACCTGAAATTAATACAACTCTTCAGATGCGTTTCTTTGGAAAAAGAGGACAAAGAAAACTTCATTATAAAGAATTTCGAAGATTTATGGAAAATTTACAAACGGAGATTCAAGAAATGGAATTCCTTCAGTTTTCTAAAGGTTTGAGTTTCATGAGAAAAGAAGACTTTGCAGAGTGGCTACTTTTTTTCACTAACACTGAAAATAAAGATATTTATTGGAAAAATGTGAGAGAGAAGTTGTCAGCAGGAGAGAGCATTAGTTTGGATGAATTCAAGTCATTTTGCCATTTTACAACCCACTTGGAAGACTTTGCTATTGCCATGCAGATGTTCAGTTTAGCTCATCGTCCTGTCAGACTAGCCGAGTTTAAGAGAGCTGTGAAAGTAGCAACAGGACAAGAACTCTCAAACAATATTTTGGACACTGTCTTCAAGATCTTTGATTTGGATGGTGATGAATGTCTTAGTCATGAAGAGTTTCTTGGAGTGTTAAAAAACAGAATGCATCGAGGTTTATGGGTACCACAACATCAGAGTATACAAGAATACTGGAAGTGTGTGAAGAAAGAAAGCATTAAAGGAGTAAAAGAAGTCTGGAAACAAGCTGGAAAAGGTCTTTTTTAATAAAAGATATAATAGTATGGCAATTATATTGTTCCAAATGTCAAAATTTGTGATTTTTTAGAAGTACTTGCTATTTATCTTCTTAAGTCTTCATTGATATTCTGTGTGATATAAGCATGTCTTGTACTTGCTTTCTGATTCATAATTTTATTAAAGAACTTAGTAGAAAGAAAAGTAAGTATAAAAATAGATATTGGATTCTCTCAGAAGGCCTAGGTTTGAAATAATGTTTTGTACTTCGGTAAGATGGAAAACTTAGTGATTCACTGATTTCTTAGACACTCTAATATGATATGCTTTCTGGAAGGATAAAACAAGTACATATGGGAAAAAGTACTTGAGACCAAGGCCAGCATCAATTCCAGACATCCTCATGTTCCTAATAGGCTAAATGAAGTTAAAAACTTATTTCAGATTTTTCTCATCTGTACCTTATATCTCATAAATTTATTGTATATTTTATGTCAGTAGCTTAGCTGTTTATTGTCTTTAAAATAACATGTAAACTTCAATGTTCTATCTGGAAGCAGAATAAAATATTTACGTAGATACAAAAAAAAAAAAAAAAAAAAAAAAAGAAAAGCAATCTGTTTGGGTACAGTGGCTCACGCCTGAATCCCAGTATTTTGGGACCTTGAAATCAGGAGTTTGAGTCCAGCCTGGACAAGAAAGTGAGACCCCATCTCTTCAAAAAATTAAATAAATTAGCCAGGCATGGTGGCAGGTGCCTGTAGTCCCAACTACTCAGGAGTCTGAGACAGGAGAATGGCTTGAGTCCAAGAGTTGGAGGCTGTAGTAAGCTATGACTATGCCACTGCACTCCAGCCTGGGCAACAGAGTAAGATCTTATCTCTTCAAAACAAAACAAAACAAAAAAGCAAAAACAGAAAAAAAAGAGAAGAAAACTGATTCATGAATTTAACAATTCAGAGAGCATCTGCTATATGTTGTGCACTGTTTAGGTGCTGGAATTGCAGCAGTGAATATAACGAAGTCTCTGCCTTCACAGCCTAAATCCATGAACGGAAGAAATATAACACTCAAATAAATAAGTACATAATTTCAGGTAATATAAGGGCTGTGAAGAGAAATGAAGCAGGTAAAATTAGAAAGGGAAAGCAGATGTGGTGGAGAAAGATGCTATTTGAGTATGCCAACCTGATAAAGGCACATCTCTACTTAACACTCTTCAATAGCATTCCTTTTCTCTTAGAACAAACCCTAAAATTCTTAACATGACTCTAAATAGAATGACCATATGGCTAGGCTTTTCCAGCACACTTCCAGTTTAACAACCATCACCCCTTCACTTTCAAAATATTTCCATTTTGAAGTTTAAGAATGGAATCCTTATACCTAAGGGCCCTGCATGATGATGGCTTCAACCCATTTCTAACTTTAGTTCATTCATCTTCCTCACTTGCTGTCTTTACTCCAACTATCCTGATTTTAGATCTTCCAAGTGTAAGGTTCATTCTGAGTATACAGCTTCCAGAATTCCCTCAGCCTTGACAATTTACCTTCCCCGCTTCACCTGTCTTACTCCTATTTCTCCTCAAAATCAAAGCTTTTTCACTTAGGAGTCTTTCCTTTTTCTTAAGAAATATGACACTTTTTTCCTTGTTGTACTTTGTGTGTTTTCTTTGGAATGCTTATCCCATCACTAATCAAATATTAGCACAATTAATTGATAGGTGACTGCATTCTCTCCCAGACTGGAGGCTTCCTGAGTGCATGGACTGATTCTTTATTGTTCATTATTTTATCTCCAATTACTAAATAATGTCCAGCATATAGCTATATGCTCAATAAATGTGGTTAGGAAGAATAATAGTGAAGAGGTACAACTACTGGCAGGCAATAGATCAGAAGTACTCAACAGCATGAAGAGTTAATCAGGACATCATATTTGATAGAATTTCTTGCCTAATTGATTGAATATAGTGGAGAGCAATAGGAAGAAGATTAAAAATAACTCTGATTTCTAGCTTGAGCAAGCAAATGAAGGATGCTACCATTGACAGAGATGGGAGATGCAATATAAAGGACAGGTTGGGGGAAAAGGATGTGCTATATGCTTTAGACATACTGAATTTGAGATGCCTGTGGGATGTCTAGATAGAATTTGTTATCACTTATAGCAAGATTTATTTGTGTTATAACAATGATATTTTTAACAGAACCTGTGTCACCTCAGGTCCAGAAAAACTTTGAAAAGAGTTACAAAAAGCTAGAAATTCCCATTTGCCTGGTGGAATCCTGGTCTTTATTTTGCCTCTCCAGACTCAGTTTTGTGGAAGCCAGGCACCAACTCACAGAGCTGAGACAGTAGCAGGAGACAGTAGCAGGAGGCAGCAGCTCCCGCAGTTTCTGACCCTAGTTTTCATCCCACAAATGAGTATCCTGCTAAGAAGTACTTTGAACAAATAGTAGTAGTCATAGAATACCAAATAATATGGCAGGAAAAAATGTAATTTATGTAAAATATTCAAAGTTTTTTATTTAAATATTAATTTTTGAGATCTTTGCTCTATGCACTTATCGTCAATAGACACTGATACACATCATAATTTGCAAAGTGAATGAAATCAAGTGACCCTTTGACTGCACAAATAGAGCCAAGTGAAATTGTCCCAATAGAAAACTTATCAAATTCTAGGCTGTGTGACATGGCTCATGCCTATGATCCTAGCACTTTGGGAGGCTGAGGCAGGCAGATGGCTTGAACCCAGGAGTTCAAGACCAGCCTGGGCTAATATGGCAAACCCCTGTATCTACAAAAAATACAAAAATTAGCCAGGCATAGTGACTCATTGCCTGTAGTCCTAGCTACTGGTGAGGCTGAAGTAGGAGGATCGCTTGAGCCTGGGAGGTCAAGGCCATAGTGAATGGTGATCAGGGCACTGCACTCCAGCCTGGGCAACAGAGCAAGACCCTGTCTTAAAAAAAAAAAGAAAGAAAGAGAAAACAATTTAAAACTTATCAAATTCTAAAGTAATAGAAAAAAATATGCAAAACACACTGAGATGATGTCACGATCCTGAAAATAGATTCGTTTCTCACATATGGAAAGATCATTCATGTCATCCATTTGTCAGAGTCCCCCTGCAATATCTGACATTGCTGACTCCTACTTTCTTGAAATCCCTTCTTTTAGCTTCAGTAAAAAGCCCTCTACTTTATTTTATTTTATTGAGACAGGGTCTCACTCTGTTTCCCAGGCTGGAGTGCAGTGGCAGAATCATAGCTCACTGCAGTCTTGAACTCCTGGGCTCAAGCAATCCTCCTGCCTCAGCCTCCCAAGTAGCTGGGACTACAAGCATGCACCACCACACCTAGCTCAACTTTCTTATCTTTGTAGTTGCTTCTGTTTTGTTTGCCATTTCTTTTTCTTATCTTGATACATAAAATAGGGGTTTCACTTGTGCTCTCCTCATCTTTTGATATCAAGCCCCCCTCTATTATTGCATTTTCTCTCTTTGTTTAGTTAATATCCTGGATGCAGATCACTCATAAATTAAGATTCCTAACAATGACCTTTCTCTCCAAACCTATACTGCATGTCTAACAACCCAAAATTATCTCCTTCTGGGGCCTCCTTCTTTTCTTCAAACCTCCAAGTCTATAACAAGTTCATCATCCTTCCTTTTAGTCCTGCATCTGCTCCTCTGTGCCTTCACATTACTGTTGATGATACAAGACAGACACATGGGTGTCCCCTCAGATTTATTTCTTTTCCCTGCTCCAGGCATCTAATTAGTTGTTAAGTGTTTGCTTATTCTAATGTTGCCCTCATCTTTCTCTTTCCCCCTACTTTCACTATCTCCTATTTACTTCTTCCTGGAACTACTACCTCCATCTCCTCAATGGCCAGCTTGAGTATAATCACAAAGTGAGCACTTGGCATCATGACCTGCATTATTACATTTATTACCATTAATGGCATTCCTAATCATATTATGCCAGTCCTGCAATTAAAATCCATCAGTGGTACCCCAATGCCTACCAAGAATTTCCCAAACCCTTTACAGGTTATTTAAAATCTCACATTCCTTTCTTGATCATTTCATTGCTTGCTCTCTATGTGCCAGAAAAACTGAATCACTCACCATTTTTTAAATGTCTATAACTTACTCCATTATTTACATGCCTTTGTTCACAATCTTCCCTCTTTCTACCCTTGTCAATGTTTTATGTGTACATACCCCAATTTTACCCATTGTAAAGCCCAATCCAAATGTCACCTCAACAAAAAGACTCCTCAATTGTTACAACCAGAGGTATCCTTGTCCTCCTTTAAAATAAACAAACAAAAAATACCTTATCTGAATCCCTTTATGCTGATTAACATATTCTATTTTTGTGTTACAGTTATTTATACACATGCATTATTTATTCCAATAATGGGTCCAATACAGGACCAATGTCAAACCCATCTTCATAAAAATCCCATATGCAGAGAACATGTTCAATAACCACCCATGTGCTTACATTTAGAAAAGCAGTTCTCCTTTAATGACAGGAAACATACTATATTTAGGAGGAACAAAGTTTTGTTGAGAGCCCAAAGTTTAACTTTTCCTCTACCCTTCACCAGAAACTTGACTTTTGGAAGTTACTTAATTCTTTGAAGGCTTAATTTCTTTTTTAAAATGTGGTTAATACAACCTGTCATATATTTTTTATCAGATTAAGTGAAGCAGTATAATATAAACTGCTACGTGCAGGTATCTAATAACTTTTAGTTCCCTTCCTATCTTCAATATATGTGTGGTAGGTCTCTAAGATGACTTCAATACCCACATACAGCAATTTTAACATGTGCTGGGATAACAAGAACACAGAAGAGGTGGGAGAAAAAGACCTACCAGGAGTTCCAAGCTGTGTCTCCGATTTATTAGGGCAAAACTGAGCAAAACAAAAGAGCTCACCTAAATAATCTGTCCCAACCCAGCAATGTTTACACATCATTAACACAAGAAGCAAGAAAATGGAAAGAGTGAAACCAAATCTCATGGAATAAATGCAAGGTGGTTTCAAGCACTTTTATACCACCTATCTCAATCTCTGTTTTACTGTTAAGAAAACTGAGCCTCTGTAAAATTAACACATTTCTGCCACTTATTTAGTAATAAAGCTGGAATGCAAGCTTAGGACATTCTAATATGTATATTCATGTCACGCAGTGTCACGTTGTCTCACATACACACATGCACACATACACACACACACACACACACACACACACACACACCCCTTTATGAGACAGACAAAGGAAGAAACAAATTCTGATTCTCTTAAGAGGCTGTGTTTCCTCAGGTTTTGATTGAGTAACTGAGTGTTAGGGAAAAAAACTACATTAATTAAACAACTGACATTGGCCAAAAACTGTGCTGGCTAATAGAATGTTGCAAGACTGTCTCTTGAAAAAACACAGGTTCAATTTTCTTGAGATAATAAATTATTTAAATAGTAATTGAAAAGTAATAAAAATACCATTTGTACATTCAAAAAGTACTTTTAAAAATTATTATATAAATCAATATTTAAATTAATTGCTCTCAAAATATTCTCCTGTGTATTATTTTACCTGCTAGCCTCCACTCTATGTAAAAAGGACAAATAAATTAAATTTTCTATTATTATTTTAAACCTATAGATGCTTGTAAGGTCTGCAAATCTCATGAGATATTTGTTATTAACCAATAATATAGGCATTCAATACTACCCACAGCCCATGCAGCCCAAGGCCACAAAAATAATAGTGTTTTTGCTTTTCAGGCAATAACTGAAATTGGATATTTTTTAAAGAAATAATATTCATATATTTAAGTTACATGTGAGATAAAAATTAAAACCATGCTTTTGTGTCATGGAACAGATCGTTTTAAATATCAAAATTGCAGTTACTTTTGAATAATTCTTAATGGCCACACAAATGTGTTGGTTTGATTAGGCTCTCAGCAACCACCTACCAGCAAATCATATTAAAATGGAAGAAAACACTATTTGCTAGAGAGAGACATTAAGACATTAAAGCATATTTTGCAACAGAAAGCCCAATTACCTATATAAAATTTTTGACATCAGTTGGCCTAAATGATCAAGTTTTTATCTTTTTTTTCAAGCACTTGTTCAACAAGATTTCTTAAAAATGTGGTGGTACTATTATTATGTATAATCATTTTTCAAAGTTCCCCTATTTATGTATAATACTTAACACTCCTTATGTTGTAGCCATTCCTTCTATCACCGAAGGATATTAGATAGATTAGAAAGGTTTTCCTGGTTTCTCTTAGCTCTGTCTTTAAGTATGGTCATATCATACATCTCCTGTGATGAAGATGAAAGCATGGATTTTTGAAGTGGGGTAGACTAAGTTTTGGATGCTGCTTCCTTAATTAATGGCAGTATGGTCTTGAATGAAACATCTAACTGCTGGGCCTCAATTTCATCATCTTTTCTTTTTATTAAGACTTGTAGTAACTGCCTCATGGGGTTGTTTTGAAGGTTAAATAAAATAATATTAACAAGTGTGCCATACCTAACGGTACTGTGCCTGGCAATGCAATAGACAGGAAATAATCTGTTCTGTTCCCCTTTTTGTGACAGTTTATTTTCTGACGTTTTAATTCCTTTAACCTAATGAAAATGGAGTCATAATATAGGAACAGTGACATCATTGTTATATTTCAAACTGCCACCCAATTTTGGTTCCATACCACTTAGAAGTGATTTCTGCTGGGATTATATTCTAAGGCCATTTATTGGGGAAATAAATTTATTTCATTCAATGTATATTAACCTACATGTATAACATTAATATTTGAGTAAAGCTACATTTAATATTTACCAGAAAAAAAAGAGGCATAAACCAAGCTATAGCCTCTGTAATTAATTCAAAGAATTTCAGCATATCTAAAATTTTATGTAATCAACAGTCTTCATACTTTTCATAAAGAAAAATAGGTATAGTTAACATTTACAATGATTTTTTAAAATCGTGCTTTCTGGTAGAACTTTGCACAAGGATTTATTATTGCATTTAAGTAGTGTCTTAAGGTATAATTTTTATGGTCTATTAAGCATAATTCTCAAGCACCTTAAACACAACTAAATGAGGTGGAATTACTATTAACTTGTATTTTAGGTTACCAAGCGCCCAGGCAGTTCCAAACAACTATATCCGGAATGGTATTTTATGACAGCTCATGACTTTCTATGTTGAGCTTCCTTGACTTAAAATTTTTACGAGATTGAAAACTGGCCTCTGAGATGGTGCCTGAAAGTTGGGTCATTAGTCCTCACCTTTTAAGAAATAATGTCTCAGCAGGTTGTATTTGAACCACTTGAGCTCAAGGAGGTGTTAACAGAGTTGTTAATTAACCTAGGTCTGGAACCTATTGTGAAGAATCCCAGAAAGTTGGAACAATAGGGAGGCACTGCTTAACCTACAGCATGGAAGAAATGACTTTTGCTTTAATAATATAACCCCAAAAGTTACACAATAGTAATATGAAGTTAAACAAAGAATGGCAACGTGAAACTAACAGTCAGAGGTCGGAGCAAATTTACAGAAAACCAGCTGGAGTGAAAATGTACGGAATTGGACACTTAGAGTACTGGTCCTTTTGAAGTGATCTTTGTCTCCATATTTGAATAGAAATGAGTAATAAAATAAATCTGAAAATAACATCTTTTGTACTCAAGATTCTAATTAGATCAATGCTTTGCTTAAACCTGTCAAGACCATTGTTTTCAATAACCCACAAGGATGGAGATTTCATGGCTTTCCTTGGTAAGCATGTACCAGTGTTTAATCATCCAGTTACAGTTGAGATCTCAAGGTGAAAATGATCTCTCTATAATTTCTCTGTAAACTCAGCTGGTCCGTGAAACTAGAGAACTGACTAGCATAAATAAACACAAACAAACAAATCTCTCAGATTCTTGAAAAAAGTTACTAAGTAACTTAAGTAGTATCTTAAGGTATAATTTTTATGGTTTATTATTCACCTCTCCAGACAAAGTAATCTCAATTAGTCATCTCTCCAGACAAATTAATCCCAATTGTTTTGGCAATTTCCTTTGAGAAATTGCTTACAATATTTAAATCAAGTTTGTATTATTTTCATAGTTCTTTGTATAGTCTTTTGAAGATATGTAATCCCAAATTCTTTTTATATAGGAGATGACCAATGCTAAGAGAGGACCCCTGTTGCAGTCTAAATGCTCCAATATTCCCTCCATTTTGTTGATGTTGTTGAGACCAAACCACGTGATGAGAAAAATAAATGATAAAGATTATGAACATATGAACATAAAGTTTAGCTGCTGTAATAAAAACATCAGAATTAATGTGATCCATATCCAATGATGTATATCTTTAAATGGTGGATTGCACTTATGGTAACTTTTAAACTAGAGAATCTACAACATGCATTATTATTACTAGTATCAGCTGTAATTGGATATACATTTTAAGCAGCTTATATGTTTTTCTAGTTAATATTTCCTACGCCCATCGCACATTTTTTCTTTTTACTTTTTTCCTCAACAATCAACTGTAATATTTATGATTTTCCCTAGAAAAAGGCTTATTTACAACCATTATCATATATAATACATCACTTGTTTTTCTGTTTGTTTGTTTGTTTGTTTTGGAGACAGGGTCTCACTCTGTCACCCAGGCTGGAGTGCAGTGGGGCCATCACGGCTCACTGCAGCCTCAACTTTCTTGTCTCAAGTGATCCTCCCACCTCAGCCACCTGAGTAGCTGGGACCACAGGTCCATGCCATCATGCCCAGCTAATTTTTGTATTTTTTGTAGAGACAGGGTTTTACCACATTGCCCAGCCTGGTCTCCAACTCCTAGGCTCAAGTGATCTACTCACTTCAGCCTCCCAAAGTGCTGGGATTACAGGCATGAGCCACTGTAATCACTTTCTTAATCTTATCCTTCCACTGCTAATGATTCTAAACACATCCTGCTTTTTCATCTAAGGTCCTTATCGCTGAAGAGTCTCAGGCTTTGGAAACCTGGAGCTATCAGATGGGAACAGCCCAAGTACGGCAGGATGAGAATAGAGTGGAGTGGCAACTGGATGGCTATATTAAAAGTAGCAAAGCTGAGGCCCTGTTATGGGACGGTGGCATAGAAGAAAGAGAAAACAATGACAATGGTGTCTCTTCCTCAACATCTGGATGTCCTGAGGGGATAAAAATGAGAAGAATGAGATTTAATAAAGATGACAAAGATATTGAAAGGGGAATCCTGAGAAACTCTTCAATCCAGCACCTCAAAGCAGTAAAGTGTCAAGGACAGATCTTAGTGTGTTGGTATTTCTAGAGAAAGAATAATATCTCTTTGCTTCTCAAGTATCTTCCTCTTTATGTTCATTATTATCAAGACCTTATTTGGCAAGTGGCAATTGCTTTAATTCTATTGGAGAACTGGAAGGCCTAAAACTGTTAACCTATTGAGAGAGTCAATACGATGATTCCAATATGTTTTAGGCATAGTATAAAAGATGACTACAGACTGGCATCTATAAGATTGACTGTATCTTTTCTCTAGGAAAAGATAACACAAAGAGGAACTCAGGAGTTGTAAACATAAATTAGCTCTGTGTATATTTATTTGAACTGTGACGAGTAGTGTAATAATTGGTAATTTTAAAAAATTTGGGGTAGCACACTTTAGGAAAACATATTCATTTGCTTTTATGGCATATTTCAGATTTCCTGGATTTCACATGATGAATTCCTACTAGCATATCCTAATTCTAGTATTATACATTTTTAAATATTGCAGAAAACAATCACTTTAAACTTAGAACTTACAAAATATTGTTCACATACTATCTCATTTGATTTTCACTAAAAGTCAATATGAATGTCAGGGAGATATTAACTTCTTTTTATAAATCTGACTTCCTGTACTATTACATGTATTCTTCACTATTTATGTTGTTGCTAGAAGTTCTTATGCCTAATAAATAATTACTGTACTCTATACCTTTTTCTTTTCTCCTGACTTCATACTTCCTATAATCTCCAAGAGGCTATATCTATAAATCCTTAGAATATAATTGGGTGTTCTGGACCAGAAACTAGTCATACTTTCTTTGTAGCACTAGTGGGGATGGTGTCTTACTCATTCATGATGGTGTCTATTAGAACAAAACACTCTCTTGTAAAGCAACTCAATCTGTTTTCATTGAACTACTGGCTGTCCTCCAGAGGAGTAGACCCACTCCAAGAAAGCATTCTAAAAATCTTGATTTTATTTGTTAGTAATTTTTCTCCAAATGACCTTTCAATTTTTAGAGTATTCAACCCAGTGATAGTAGTACTAAGCATCCCAAACAAGACAACCCAATGCAAGTATTCTCAAGTGATCCTATTGTAACATGCTTCCTTCTGCATTTCTCTATGTACAGAGGCAAAGAGATTGCCCTAAACATCAGGCCAGAAAGCAGTCAAAGTGGAGACATTTGCTTCTAAACCTCATTTATTTTGAAAATCAAGGTCTTCTCTGTAAAACATTCCAAGATTAGAACATCAAATAATTTTTCAGCTTGACTATTAAATACTTTTCCTTCTATTTTAAAACACATGTATTGTTTAACAAATGGTTTTCATCTCTATGAGGTCCAAGGATCTCTTTTTACATTCCTCCCTTACTATACTTAAGTAAAATAATATATAACATTATCTATTTACACATAGAATGTATATAAATCAATATAATAACATAATTGTAATAAAGGAGAAGTAAAAGAAAAGAAATGTAAAATATAATATATACGTTTATTTCACTTTGGAAAAGCTGAGGCATGGCCACTACATGTAATGAAGGAGCCATAAGCTTGCACCCACATGTAGCATTGCCATGAATTTACAAGGATAAATAAACACAGTTTCAAGTGTATTGCATGGGCAACTCACATTTCATGAGGAGGCTACCTATTGGTGACATAATTTTTCAAAGTGGTAATTAACTCTTAACTAAACTACCAAACAAAAACAGCATCTTCTCTTGATGTACCTGATAGTTGCATTCCTGAAAATTTTAGCATATATCAAAACTGTGTTAAAAATACATTATGTATAAAACAGTGTTTGGTTATAGGTCTAATGAATATAAACAAGTTTAATCACTTAATCTGAATGCAGAATGGGTTAACTGAAATTGGGATACAGGACACTTTTCCCTTGTGATGGACTCTCACACATTATAGCTGTCTGGTGGACCTGAACCCCACCTAAGAAATGTGTTTAGTAACTAACTGGCTCTCAATAGAGAGCCAGGCTAACTTTTTTTCTCTTTTTTTTTTTTTTGAGGCAGGGTCTTGCCCTGTTGCCCAGGCTGGAGTGCAGCGGCCTGATCACTGCTCACTACAGCCTCAATCGCCTTGGCTCGAGCAGACTCTCCCACTTCAGCTTCCCAAGTAGCTGGGATGAAGGCATGTGCCACTATGCCCAGCTAATTTTTGAATTTTTTTGTAGAGATGAGATCTCCTTATGTTGCCCAGGCTGGTCTGGAACTCCTGGACTCATGATCCTCTGGCCCTGGCCTCCCATAGTACTGGGATTACAGGTGTGAGCCACCCCACCTGGCCTCAGACTAACTTTTTACTCCCCACACTTCTTGTGAGTCAGAAAAGCTTTCCCTATCTCCTCAGAGTAGGAGATTAAAGTCTTCCGTTACACACCTTCACAGCTCCATAATGCATGCCTCTTTCACAGGACGTATCATAATTTTAATCAGATACTGTATGTGATTTTGTGATTTTAAGTATTTGTCTCTACTCTCAAACTGTACCTCCATGAAAGCAAGTAAGTCTGTCTGTTCGACCCTGTATCTTCAGTGCCAAACTTGTCCTTAGCACATTGTAGATGCTCAATAGTAAAGACATATTAATAAAGGAATGAATAAAACAATTTGTGTCTGCTCAAAGGCTGCAATCCACGTGCCATATTGTTTCATGGAGTGAGATGGTGGGATGCCAAGATACTGACCTCCAAGTATATGTACCTATTTATTGTGTGGAATGGTAGGTACACCCTTAGAAATCAAAGGAAAACAAGAAAAGGTCTTAGGAGAAATAATAAAAAATAATCACCATGAGAATGTAATTTTTTCTTATCTAATGAACTTAATGTGTATTCTTGAACACAGCCTAAAAAAATTATGGGATCTTTAGATTCTTATTACTGGACTGGGTGATTGCTTAAATTGCCAAAATAATATTTTAAAGGCACTGAATGACCATATCTATGGTTTCTGTAACTAAAAATAACAACATAAGCTTAAAGCAACATGTCTTAAAAAATAAAGAGTTGATCACTTAGATCATTTACCTGTCTTAATACTGTATGATATTTTCAAACCCTCTCATGGAGAGTATTTATTTTATTTATTTACATCCCACTTCATTCCACCAAGGATATGATGTATAAATCACAAATTAAACATTTCTACTCTTGGTAAATATTAAACAAGTTAATTTTTATTTCCATCTTGAAATTGAATAAAATTCAAAAAATTAAAACTCAAATGACTAAAGGTTAAAATATCTAATGTTATAATAATAAATCTAATCATTTAAATGTATTTCCAAACATAAACTTAGCCAGATGATCAATCACCATTTCTGCTCTTCCAGATGGCTGCAGTTCCATCTCCTAGAATAATGGAGTGCTCAAATCTTTGATAGTTAATTGTACTGGATTACTGTTTGGCAATCAACCAACTCCCTGGCCTGGGGGCAGATCATTTTATTTAATGGTTCATCACCAAGACCTCACTAGCATGACAACATAGATCACTATGCTATTGATGCCAAGAGATTGAAAAGCTGAGAGTCAGCCTATCCCACCTGGGAGGAATTACACTTAATAAACTACCCAGGTAAATGGTAACCAAAATGAGTAATGATTAAGACCAAGAGCAAATTAAGTAAAATAGCAAATGGGGGAATAGATTTTTTATCACCTTTATAAAATCACGTTACCTAGTTTAACATTTCTTTCTAATATATAATTTGGCTGAAATATATAGGAATAACATCTATAGAAGCATAAAATCAAATGAACAAAAAGGATAATGATTTTTAAGGTTTAAGGTTTGAGCAGTGAGTTTTACATTTTTCACCAAAATTGGACATTTTATTTTCAAAATGTAAATATGTATGTAAAGAAAATCTTTCTTGAAGTCATTTTTGAAATGATTTTATTTTGTGGAAAATATTTAATCCACATACCAGTATTGTATCACTGAAAACTGATTTTTCTATTTATTTTCAAAACACATTCCCAGATGTATTTCACATATAAGCCTGAATGCCTCAAGACTGGGGAAAACAGTTGTTTAACAGGGAACAACCAATGAAAGTGCCACAGACCTCTCACTAGACTCTGTTTTCAAGCTCAGGAGTCATAAAAATAATAAAACTCTCTTATGACTGGGCACAGTGGCTCACACTTCTAATCCCAGCACTTTGGGGGGCCAAGGCAAGTGAATCGCTTGAACCCTGGATTCGAGACCAGCCTAGGCAACATAGCAAAACCCCATCTCTACAAAAAATACAAAAATTAGCCAGCCATGGTGGCACAGACCTGTAGTCCCAGCTACTTGGGAGGCTGAGGCGGGAGGATTGCTAAAGCCTGGGAGGTCGAGGCTGCAGTGAGCTGAGATCGTGCTACTGCACTCCAGCCTGGGTGACAAAGTAAGACATTGTCTCAAAAAAAAAAAAAAAAAAAAACCAAAAAACAAAACAAAACAAACAAAAAAACTCTTTTATGATAACATTTGCCCAAAAACCCAATCATGGCTGAGAGGAAAATACCTGTTCTTATGCTTGATATTAAGACCCAGTAAAAATCTCATTGTCTTTTTTTATTGTTTATAAATCACTTATGCATTTACGCATGTTTCTTTATTTTGAGGTATCTTCCCTATCCTCCTTGGTAATTTTTCATGTACCTTTCAGAGCTACAATTGAACGTTGTCTTACTTGAGTCCCTTCCAGTGCTCAGTAACATTCTCCGTCCTCTATGGTCCCAGAAAGCATTTTTCATACCTGTTTCTCCACTTGCCATATTGTGCCATCATTTACTTGTTTTCATGCCCATTTCTTCTATCAGAGCCCCATGAATGAAGAGACTGTGTTCCTTCCTCGGTATCCTCAGGACTTAAGACAGTTCCTGGCACATATTAAGAGCTCAATATATTTGCTGGACGTTAACGAACAATGTTCTATAGACAAACTATGTGCCTTAACAATGATAATAAACCTCATGAATGAAGGTATCTGCGCTCAGAATCTAAAAGGACCTGACCTCTGAGGACCACTAGGGACATCCCTGGTCCACCATCGCCTGCTGGCTCAGGGCTGCCGTACGTGGAGGAGCCTCTTGCTGCGCACTAAGACTCCCTTCATTGTGCACTTCAGCATTCTACTCCCATGCTCATCTTTAATCTTCCTTCTCTCCTGGGCTCCTCCTACCCTGCCTATTCTGAGCAAGAGACACAGGCATGGTGCCTATTTTGTAAATCAGGAGGACTGTGTTCTAACTCAAGCTCTTCTCAGTTACTTACAGGAACTTAAAACACTTTTCTCTCTGCACTTTCCTCCTCATTTGCAACCAAGGGAGAGCGGTTGGGGTGTGGGAGACCATGAGAGTAGAATGGAACAGACCTGGGTGTAAACCTTCCATGCCCATGGGCAAGTCAAAGAGCCCTGGAGTTTAACAGTAGCACTCCCAACTTTATCTTAAAAGTCTCCAGTGGTTGACCATCACACTCAGAATAAAGCCCCTCACTGGGCATGGAAGATCTTTTGTGGTGGAGCTACCAAATTTTCAGAGACTGGTCCTCTCAAACAATGTGTTACTAGCCTCAATCAACTAGGCACAAGTCCCTTTTTACCTCCATGTTCTCACTTCTGCACATTTACTAACTCTGTTCTCTGGCACCACTGCCATTTCCATCCCATAGTAATTTTGTATACCTCTATCATAGCTCTTGTCACACTATATTGCAATTCTTTTTGTCTGGCTTCCACTTTAGACTGCGAGCCCAGTTAGAACAGACATGTTGTGTATGTCATATCATTTGTGCCCAACCTCGTGCCTCTTGTGTCTAGTGTCACTTAATAAAGTTTTCAGGAGAGAGAAATTACTGCCTGGAAACCCCTGCTTGACAACTATTCAAATTCCTGAGATAAGAGTCGGCTGCATGTGTGTTGATTAAATATGGCTATATCATGGTAAATTCTTTCACTGCTATTGAAAAAATAAGCCAAGCTGTGATCAATTAAGTAAATGCAGAGGAAAATATGATATTAATTTGGGGATATATAATAGACACAATAACCTTTTTTAAAAATTTGGCAATTTATACCCTGCTTCTTTTAATAAAGGATGCAAGGAAACACATCATGGGATGAAAAAGAGAAAAAATCAGAAATATGCATGCAATAAGGACCTTTATAGTTGCTATAGTTTAGCGTAAATTTGGACCTTTGCTGCCTAGAAAAAGGTAAGACTGGGAAAAGGGAAAAGACAGACATTTATAGTAACATAGATTCTAATCTTGTAGTTGACAAGAGGGCAATTGTGATAGCTTTGACGAAATGATTGAGAAAAGTTGGCAATTAGACCATTTGAAAAAAAATGGTAATAGATGGTATATGCATGTATTAAATTAAAATGAACTAAAATTAGACAAAATATATTATAAGGCATCTAACATCAGAAATTTCATTAACAGCCAACAAAAACCACATTGTTCCTTTTACAATGTATGAGCCTCTACCCACCCATCCCAACCTCAATCTGGTCTCTCTGTTTCTTGCTCTAGAAATCAGATATTTAACCTAGTTAAAAAAAAAGTGTCTTGAACAAAGGTTAAAAGAAAGTGGTTTACCTTTTTAAAAGTGAAATTATTCAATAGTTGGGGGGAAATGAAGAGATACTAAATAAATTACACTAGCATGTGAAATAAACATTTGATTTAACTGAAGGACAAAACAATTAATTTCTCTTGGATGACTATACTGTTCATCAAGCCAATAAAAACATGAAAGATAAAAATGACATGATGACGTCCCTACATGATGGCCTTGAAAAGACAATGCCATCAGCAAGCACTAAGACAACTGTACTTAAATGAATCTGCACGAAAGAAGTAAGATTCTTCTTTGATGATTTCTTCAAAAGGACTTGACTTTGACACATCTTCTGGTGTTCTAACTTAATCCAAAGAATAACATGGAACTCCTACGAAGCAAGTTGATGGAAATAACATTAGAGAATGGCTGGGTTGTGAGGGCTGTGAGGATATTTTGAGGTCACAGTGACAGAGAGAAGAGAATGACCTCTCTCACATTATCAGTATACAAAAAATGAGATCATTATAACAATGCTGAGCTTAACCACATACACTGTAAGATCTAGACTATCTAGAAGGCAACAAATGATGCTTGCTCAAAGAAGTCGCAAAGGCTCTGTTGTGATACTAAAAAGGCAAATACAACTAACTAATAATGAAAAAGATCAGACAATTTCAACACAAAGTAATATTTTGACAAGTTTTCATCAAGCAATTTCTGTAATGGTTGGTGTTACTAATAGAATGTTCAGCCTTTCAAACAGTATCCATACAATGTCACAAGCACTAGATTTAATTTTTAATAAGCATGCATGTAGCCCATCTTGTAACATATACTGAGAATAATAATGTTTAGCCACGCTTTTATATTACCTATGGCATCTTGTCCTGGTTGATGCCATAGAAGACTTAATGAAGATTTGTTAATGAAGACTTAACTAATAGTCAAAAAGAGGAAAGCAATATGCATTTCTCAAGAAAAGAAAAAATATTTCCTAACATTTAGATCTAAAAAGGCAAAAATCACGAGACTAATAATTTGTATACATAATAATTAAAACATTCCTGCACTGAAAAGATCCCCTAAATTAGGTTACCAACAAAGAAACTGGGTAAAATATTTACATCATATATAACAACGGGCTAGTATTCTCAGTATATAAAGATTCTAATACATCAATAAGAAAAAGACAAATAACTCAATGAAAAATTGTGCAAAGTATGTGAACATACAATTCATTAAAGAATATAAAGTTTGACCTATTAGTTAAAGAAATACAAACTAAAAATAATAAATACATTCATTTCTTATTAGAAAAGATTTAATAGAATGGCAACCCACAGGTTGGCCCAGATGTGGACATTCTCCAATGTTGATGGTATTATGTAAATAGGCTTTATCTATCCAGAAGGCAATTTGGCAATGAGTGTTAAAAAATGCATGCCTGTTCTCACTCATATGTGGGAGCTAAAGAAACATGATCTCATTGAAGTAGAGAGTAGAATTATGGTTATTAAACACTGGGAAGGGTAAGAGGAAGGGAGAGGTTGGTTAATGAATATAAAATTACAGTAGATGAGAGGAATCAATTCTACCTTTCTATAGCAATGCAGGGTAAATATAGTTAACAATAAGTTACCATATGTTCAGAAAGCTAGAAGAGAGGATTTTGAACATTCTCAACACAAATAAATGACAAATGTTTGAGGTAATAAATATCCTAATTACTCAGATTTGATCACCACACATCATATTGTGTGATCATCACACAAAATATTGCTGTATACCCTATAAATAGGTATAATTATTATCTATAAACTAAAGCAAAAGGAAAGACAAAACAAAACAAAAAATGTATGCTATGTAACTAAGCAATTTTTTTTTTTTTTGAGACAGGGTCATGCTCTGTTGCCCAGCCTGGAGTGCAGTGGCGCAATCTGGGCTCACTACAACCACCACCTCTTGGTCTCAAGTGATTCTCCTGTCTCAGCCTCCTGCGTATCTGGGATTACAGGTGCGCACCACCATGCCCAGCTAATTTTTGTATTTTTTGGTAGAGACAGGGTTTTGTCACGTTGGCCAGGCTGGTCTCAAACTCCTAACCTCAGGCAATCCACCATTCTTGGCCTCCCAAAGTGCTGGGATTACAGGCATGAGCCACTGCACCTGGCCTAAGCAATTCTTTTCCCAGAAATTTATCACAAGTAAATAATCAGGAACATAAAGATATGTAAACAAATATGTTCCTAAGAATAACTGTTCACATTTCTCAAATGCCAAGTACTGTATATAACACCTATAAGAATCACGTTCTACCAGTGCAAAAATAGATTCTTGGGGAGGTTAAATACTTTTTCCAAGACACAATCAAGAATCAAAACCCTGTCAGTATGATTCCAAAGCTTTAACTATCAACTTATAAAATAATTTTTTTTGTATGTAAAAAATGTTGGTTGGATGCAGTGGCTCATGCTGGTAATCCCAAAACCTTGGGAAGCCAAGGCAGGAGGATCACTTGAGCCCAGAAGTTCAAGACCAGCCTGGGCAACATAGCAAGACTCTATCTCTACAGTAATAATAATAATAATTAGCTGAGCATGGTGATGCATGCCTGTAGTCCTAGCTACTCAGGAGGCTGAGATGAGAGAATAGCTTGAGCTTGGAGATGGAGCTTGAGCAGTGAGCCACTGCACTCCAGCCTTGGTGACAGTGTGAGACCCTGTCTCCAAAAAAAAAAAAAAAAAAAAAAAAAGGCCTAAGACAAATGAAGTGACTGTGACAGACAAACAACTGAAAAGAATCAGAGACCTACAGAGAAACAAAAGAGATGGAAAGAGAGGCAAGAAGACAGGGGCAGACAGAGAGATGCAGCAAAAGACAAAGAGAATTTTGAATTGATTAGTGCTGTTTAGCTTATTTTTCTTTTGGCTAATTTGTTTCCTTTTATTGTTTGAAATAAGTGTTATTTATGCAATATAAATATATTTTAAAATAAATTAATTGCTAATGGAGACAGGGGACACAAAATTTGCTAATTGGATATATGCCCTGTAGCACTACTGAAGCAAATGGGCTAAGAGATTTCACAGGCAATATCTTGTGTCATTTATCCATGTAGGTAGGGGATATAATTCCAAAATGTAAATCAGTAAAGGCTGATTTCTGGGAGTCCAAGATAAACAATAAAGGAAACTGATGGTCCAATTTAATTCTAGAGAAGCCTGGAGTATGGTTATTCTATGTTGTTGACTTATGGATACACAAGCAGTTTATTAATCAATACAGAAGGAAATACTAATATCATTTTTATTGAAAACGATGGACCCTATTTGCAACCCTATCTCTACAAAGAATACACATGTATGAACATATGCATTGGCATGCACTGGTACAAATACACACCATAAAACAACACAAAAACAAAAATAAACCCAGAACCTTTTCAAGTGGCACACTTTTCAAGTGATCTACCACTATGGTGGTAGATCAGCTATGTCAATTTAGGTCATGAAAAAGTAATTACATAAGTTATTATAGTGAATTCACTTTCTTGGATTACATTGACTAAGATTTGCAGCTATAATTAAGTAAAATTCCAGTGAATGTAAAAATTATTTGGAACCACATATACTCAAATAGTAAAAGACAATATATATATGTACTGCTAAATGTGGGGGGCATGGGGTGTTTTTTTGTTTTTTGTTTTGTTTTGTTTTGTTTTTTGGGACAGAGTCTCACTTTATCATCCAGGCTGGAGTGCAGTGGCATGATCTCAGCTCACTGCAGCCTCTGCCTTCAAGGTTCAAGCAATTCTCCTGCCACAGCTTTCCTAGTAGCTGAGATTACAGGCATGTGCCACCATGCCCAGCTAAAGTTCTTTTTTCTTTTTTTTTTTTTGTATTTTTGGTAGAGACAGGGTTTCACCGTGTTGGCCAGGCTGGTCTTGAACTCCTGACCTCAAATGATCTGCCTGCCTTGGTCTCTCAAAGTGCTGGGATTACAGGTGTGAGCCACTGCACCTGGCCCATATGTGCGTTTTTTTTTTTTTTAATACTCTTTTAAGTCACTGTTAATTTTTTTAAAAAAACATATTTTAGAGCCATACTAAATATAGTTAGACATTTATGAACGAACCAATATTTTTCATTCTCTTGCCTTCATGCAGGTAATTGAACATTATACCATTGAAATACCATTATCAAAACTCTAGACTTCATAGAACTTTCACAAACTGAATTCTGATGTCCCGTAAAGGATTGCAGGGAAGCTGCAATCAGTTTCTACATCCTTTCCTTAAGCCTAATAAATTTTCATTCACTGTTAGGTTCATCCTCAAACCTCATCTTATTTTCATGGGAATATATACAACTAGATAATTAAGTTTTCTGGTAAATATTAACATAGACGTTAGTTAGGCTGAGATATACTCTCAGCATTATCCTTTCTAGCAATAATAATCTACTCTCAGCATAAGAGTGATCCTTGCATGCGGTTGATGACCACCTTAGGATACTCACTGTTGGAACCACCACTCTTGGTGAAATTAGTACTTATGATGCTCATCATCGTAGCTAGAAGAGTTTCCCAGAGAAGCAAAGCAAATTGTGTACTTTCTTTTCCAAGTCAATATTCTAACCAGAATGATGTATGTAGAGAGTAAGATCATATTACAAATAAAAACATGAATTTCTGGCTAAGGTGTTTACCTAACAAAAGAAGGAAAATTACCATTTTATCTCATCTTCTTTCCCACTCGTATCCCTCACAATTCATTCTAAAAATTCTGGTAAAAGTGAAGTAAAGAAAGCAAATAGCTTTGCTACAGTTTACCTTAACTTACATCAGACACCGACATAAAGATGGCAAATAGGTTCTAACTGGCCTGCCCTCTCTGATCATTCAACAATTGTTGCCAAGACCACTGTGTCAAGAAGGATTCTGAGTGGCATTATTAATTACCGATGTCTATTGTGGAAACCTGAGGGAGAGACTGGAGGTTACAATTTGTCTCTATTTTTTCCTGGCTTTTAAGCCTAATAAATTTCCATTCACTGTTAGGCCAACCCACAAACCTCATCTTATTTTCATGGGAATATAAACAACTAGACAATTCAGTTCTTTGGTAAATATTAATGTAGACATTAGTTAGGCTGAGATACACTCTCAGCAAGAGGCAATGAACAGAAAGATTTAACCTGGTAGTGAACAGACATGAGAGGGACATGTGGCCATAACCCATGTGAGTCAGAAGAATTGATCTTCTGTGAATTCCAAGGGCTTCCAAGAGACATTTCATAGAGGATGCAAGAAATTCCAAATTTAAGCTTCCTATAAAACACTGGGTGACATGGGGAGACAGGAACATATTCCTATTAATCAATATAGATTGTCTTCATCTTTCTTATTAATTTTGTCCTTATCAGCTCCTGCGTTTTTTAAAGTATGAGAAAATGTGTTTACAAATACAGTAATCAATTCGTTCTCTTGAAAGTTTATGCATTATTTTGTGGTGCTTATCTTTTAATTTCAAAATGAAGTTTAGAATTGTTTAGATGAGTCGTTATAGTAAAAGAGAACAAAGGAGTATATTTAGATTCATTCCTGGGTTTAAGCCCCAGCACTACCACTGATTTTTTTCACTTGTTAATTGCTATATTTAATAAAAAC
Organism: Gorilla gorilla gorilla; assembly: GCF_029281585.2. NCBI lineage: Eukaryota > Metazoa > Chordata > Mammalia > Primates > Hominidae > Gorilla > Gorilla gorilla. Next base: position 43,631,732 of record NC_073231.2, read on the forward strand.
TTGTTGAAGAACTATGGGTAATGGAAAAATGAGATAAACAGAAATATTTCACAGAATTTACAGTATAGCTGGGGAACAGACTAGTAAATAGCAAAGTGGAAAATATCACAAAGACGCAGTTTGGAAGCATAAAGAAAAGAATAAATCTGGCTAGCAGTTGGATTTCTTTCATTTTTCACACCTTTACATTTTACCTTGTAAGAATACACATTCTACTTCTTTGTATGGTTATTCTGAGGACACAGTAAGATGATATATGACTTATTTTACTGTAAATATACTAAGCTACATTTACTTCTTACTCCATTTAGGGTGAAATGAGCACAGTTTAGCATTTCAAAACTAAGTCCAGGCCATGCACAGTCAGTGTTAAATTTTTTACAAATTTTTTACTTCAGTCATTATACAACAGCATCATCAAGCATTCACAAAGCAAATGTAAGTCTTTATATACAGTCAATACAATTTTAGGGCATCCCTCCTAGACATAAATGTGAAATTCTCCTTGAACTGGAGACATCCTCAGGGAAAGCTTTCTGATAACCACAAGCATCCAAGACCCTAATCTTGGTTAATCATTAACAGGTCAGCATCTCTGAAAACAACACAGCCTAAGAACAAAAGAATGTGTGGTCTGGTTCTCACAGAATTTTAAACCTAGGACAAAACATAGGGATTTAGAAGGTTATTTTTTAAAAATCTCACATTATCAGTTTGGTAAGAAAATATGAACTGCAATTATCAAGCTTCCAGATATACAACATAGCTTCAAAATAGCATGCATTTGCTACTGACTCTGTAGAGGAAGAATATATAATTTTATAATGCAATCAACTTTTTGCAATATAATTAGTCTATCAAAGGATCTTAAAATACTGCAAAAATCTTACATTATTTTATTTGTGTTGAATTAGCAATTAGCTCCGCTCAATAAATCCTACTCTATCCTCAAAACACCTATAATAAGATAAACAACATGTATTGGGTAAAAATTAGAAAGAATTTTGTAGCATGATGTGTTTTATTCATTTCATTTTTCTATATTACAGACATTGTAAAAATTAGAAACCAGCATCTCTTTGTTCTTAGTTCTAGAATTCTAGGCTAAAGAAATGTCTGGCCCAGGAAGTTTTACCCCATTCAAAAAGAATCATGAACTTTCCACTCTCTTTCTTATAAATGAATAGGTAGCTAGTCAAGCAACATCCAAAGTTCTGGATACCGAATACTACCTAAAGTTCTGAACATCTCATCAAGAAAAATGAACCTAAGTTTTGAGGATTGATAGATACTATTCTTCTGAAGAAACTTAAGAATTCTTGATCTGGGACAAGTTACTTGGTCCTGCATGAAACAGTGTTACTTGTCTAGAAATTGACAAAGAGTTGATGAGGCAAGATAAGTCATATAAAAGATCAATTTATTGTCAGACAGCTGGGACAGGAAACCTCAAACTAGTACTTTGTGAAAAATTTACATTAAATTGAAGAAAATAGCAACAGAAAATGGCATATCACATACAGATGGTGGAAGGACTCAACTGAATAGTCATGGAACACCATGCACCAGAAGTGAAGTGAATACATGTAGTATCAATTTTAAAGAAAGCTTGGATTGCTGGAATTTAGCAGTTCATCCCAGACAAAGTCCTCCTTTAATCCTGATTTTAGTTCATTTTACTGTTTTTTCCCCACCTGGATTGTAACAGAAGATAGCAATTTGCCAACTTTAAATTATGATACAGATGTACAGTAATATTGTTTTATAAATAAATAAGTTATAATTCTAACCCACATAAATTGACTTGGCTTTTATATAAGTTGAAATGGGGAACAACTGGGATTTATAAGCAAAAATGTTTTCAGGAATAAAAACAGTGGATAAAAATGTTCAACATGGTAGCCTTATACATAGCAGGCAGGAAAGAAAAGGTGCAGTAAGTGGAAAGGCTAGTTTGGAGGCTGTTATAGTGGTGTATGTGTGAGGTAACAATTTTTTTGTTTTTAAAGACACACTTTGAGAGGCCGAGGCAGGAGGATCACTTGAGGCCAGGAGTTTGAGGCCAACCTGGGCAACATAGTGAGACCTCATCTCTACAAAAAATTTAAAAATTAGCCAGGTTATGGTGATGTGTGCCTGTACCCCCAGCTACTCAGGAGGCTGAGGTGGGAGGATCGCTTGAGTCCAGGACTTGGAGGCTACAGTCAGTTGTGATCGTGCCACTGCACTCTGGCCTGAGGACAGCGAGATCTTGTCAACAAAAAAACCACAAATACAAATAAAACAATAATATAAAAATAACTTTTTAAAAGACATAATTAAGAAAAGATATTAAATACAAAATTACAAAGTTTCACAATTGATTGGTTAAAAACAAAAATGCCAGGTGGAAGGCTCAGCAAATCGGAGAGAAGATGTTCTGCTAGAAGTCAGTAGGAGTAGCTGGATGATCCATGAAGAAGCTAAAGAGCAGAACATCAGTGAGACTTACAGATATGAGACACACAGACAGAGAGGGATAAAGCTCTTATGAGTCATCCATATGAAAATGGGGGATGTAGAGTTCAAGAGAGAAGTTAGGTAAAACAAGGATTTTGCAAACATATAAAATGACTATTAACATCATATGAGTAGTTAAGATTATAAAAGCATTTTAAAATTACAATAAAATCAAAGACAGAATGTTGAGTAAAAATGATACTTTAAGGGGACAGAAGGAAGATACAGAAACAGGGATTTTTATTCATTTTTGTTTGTTTGTTTGTTTTGAGATAGAGCCTCACTCTGTTGCCCAGGCTGGAGTGCAGTGACGCAATCTCGGCTCACTGCAACCTCCGCCTCCCAGGTTCAAGTGATTTTCCTGCTTCAGCCTCCTGAGTAGCTGGGATTACAGGTGTTTGCCACCACGCCCAGCTAATTTTTGTATTTTTAGTAGAGATGGGGTTTCACCACGTTGATCAGGCTGGTCTCAAACTCCTGACCTCAGGTGATCCGCCTGCCTCGGCCTCCCAAAGTGCTGGGATTACAGGCGTGAGCCACTGTGCCTGGCCTTTATTCTTTCATTTTGTCAACACCTACTGCTCTATTAAGTGCCACGCTAAATACTAAACTCATAAGAACCAAGACAGAGATGTGTGATGTATATTTGGAATCAAAACACTATAGTCACATTATTTTAATAGTGGCCTTAATCAAGAAATTTAGGTTAACTTGAGAACACGTGGACACAAACAGGGGAACAATAGACACTGGGAATTAACTGAGGGTGGAGGGTGGGAGAAGAGTGAGGATCGAAATCTACTTACTGGTTACCATGCTCACTACCTGGATGGTGACATCATTTGTACTCCGAACCCCAGTGACATGCAATTTACCCACATAACAAACCTGTACATGTACCCCCTGAACCTAAAATAAAAGCTGGAAGGAACAAAAATCAAGCTTAATAGAGCATGCTTTATTTTCTTTTGTTATGTTTACAGTGATACATTCTTTGTGCAAATATCTCTTGAGAACCAAATACCTAAAAGGAATCTGACAAATTCTAAAAAATTTATTAATATGGTTTCAGAAGTTAGGTTTCAGAAGTTACCATAAATATAGTCATTTTTTTCCTTGAAAAATACAGTGAATCACTAGAGAAATGGAAACCCCACAAATGCAGAATTTAGCACATGAGAAGTTTTCAAAAGATTTTGTTAAAAAGAAAATATAAGAAATGAAGGTTTTGTTCCTTAACATGTCAGAATTCGGTGAAAACAACATGGGTTTATAAACACAACACAGTCTTTGTTAACTGAAAGAATCCATTGGTCGAGTTTGCGGCCATGTAGTAAAATGGCTCCCAAGCAGAGGGACCATCAGCAGGGTGAAATGACTGTACCAAGGAGAGGTGGAACAATTGCCTATTTCTTTTACAATGGATTCTACTTCTATTTCTTACATGGTTGTTTAGTCTTAGTTTTGCTTTTAAACTTTATGGTTTCACATGTAAAGACTCTTTCATGTTCTGGTATTTGACTGCAAAATGTTATTTCTGGACACCTAAAAAAATAATTTTGAAAACTGGTATTTATTTTACACAATCTGAACAGAGAAAAAAATACCAAGAGTGTCTTATTCAAAATAGAATAGCCCAGAGTTTACATTTTTAAAAAATTTAGTAAAAAGTGAATAAAAACTTGCATTTCGAAAGAATGAAGTTCTGAAAATGATCACCGGGGTGAATCCTGCTTTAATTCTCTGCTTAGAATTTCTGTCATAAAACCAAAAGAAAAAAATATTTCTTGTTTGTTTTTTGTTTTTAGAAACAAGATCTCACTCTGTCACCCAGGCTGGAGTACAGTCATAATTCAATCTTAGCTCACTGCAGCCTCAAACTCCTGGGCTCAGGCCATCCTCCCACCACAGCCTCCCAAGTAGCTGGGACTAGGCGTGCACAACCATACCCAGCTAATTTTTTTAATTTATGTTAGAGATGGAGTCTTGCTATGTTGCCCAAGCTGGTTTCACACTGCTGGCCTCAAGTCATTCTCCTACCTTGGCCTCCTGAAGTGCTGAGATTATAGGCATGAGCCATCGCTCCTGACCAAAATTTACTTTTTAAAGCAATTTATACACCAAATAACGTTAATTGGATTACAGCCAGGTGAAAAGTTCCCTGAGAACTGACACCCTACAGATATGTTACCAGAAACCACTGTTAAAACTAAAGAAATAAAAGTAATCCTGTACACTAGCAATGCTGTACTTGGCTCATTGTGAAAGATTCCTACTGACAAGGAATCCACTCATTTTAACTCTTGGAACAGGCCAGTATATTAAAAGAACATTGTATTAATTAAAAAATAAATTTGCCCTACATATTATAATGTTTAGTTGAATATCATTTCATAATAATTATGCTATCCCAAAGCTTCAAACAATGCTATTTTAATCATTAAGAAAATTTTCTGTTGTTCATATACTGTCTTTCATCAAAATTATAAGCTTTTCTGTACATATTATGAAAGTCATATTTATCAAATGTTCTAATTGTCTCTAACATTGACTCTGTTACAGACTCTCAAATGCACACTGAAATCACCATCTTTAGGGAAAAAATTAAGATGAAAATGTATATATAGTATCTTTTAGAAAATTATATGTAGTAAAACTGAAAAAATAATTGACTTTTCAACTATTATCATTTTTACTTTAGGTTCTTGAAAAAGAAAAAAACAAGTAAGTACAGACTTACCCTACAAAATGCCATTATTCAGTACCTTGGTCTGATTTAAAAGTCTATCTTTTTAAATCAATCCTCCAAGAAAGGATAACAAAAACTATACCTACACAAACAGGAATTTTATTTTACCAATATTTTCAAATGCATTTACAAATTATGGGCTTTATTGTGAGCACAGGCAAAAAAATATAGCTTTCCAACCAATGTCCATTTTCCCCTCTAATTGAAAGTCAAGTGTTTTCAAGGAGGGAGGGTCATAGAGCATTCTGATCAATCTTCAAGTATCATGGGTATGATGCTTGATCCATGCATCATACCCATGGTGCTCCAGCAAAGCTGATTTTTAAACCAGGTTTTATAGGATGAAAGTATGTTTTTTAGTGGAAGAGGAAAGAACATTTCAGGCTGAAAGGACAGCCTCTGTAGAAATACCAAGGCTGAATGCTATGTCATCATGGCCCAGCATTGTGGAGTGGAGAGAGCAGCAATTCCTACACTGACTTGGGCATCACAAGAAGAGTACTTTTTTCAAAAACCAGATTTCCAGGCTCTTGTCTAGAAATAGAAACTCCCAGATTGGAGCCTGAACATCTGTAAGTGTTTAGGAAAGCACAGGACGTATACCGAATCTTATTCAGTTCTAGATTAAGCCTGAAGTGGTACATACATCATCAGGATGACTACATACTTTTAAGTAAATAATTTCATTTTCATCTTATCTAAAAAAATTTTTTTAATGCAAGAAATTCTTACAGAAAGTATAGCATATTGGCTGGGTGCAATGGCTCACCCCTGTAATCCCACCTCTTTGGGAGGTCGAGATGGACGGATTACTTGAGGTCAGGAGTGCAAGACCTGCCTGGCCAACACGGTGAAACCCTGTCTCTACGAAAAATACAAAAATGAGCTGGGCATAATGGCACATGCCTGTAGTCTCAGCTACTTGGAAGGCTGAGGTGGGAGAATCGCTTGAACCTGGGAGGTGTAGGTTGCCGTGAGCTGAGATTGCACCACTGCACTCCACCCTGGGTGACAGAGCGAGACTGTCTCAAAAATAAAAAAATAAGAAAAAAGAAAGTATGGCATAAATTGCTTTTGTTGTTACCATCATTGTATTTTATTTACTTATTTATTTTTTAGATGGAGTCTCGCTCTGTCGCCCAGGCTGGAGTGCAGTGGCATGATCTCGACTCCCCGCAACCGCCACCTCCTGGGTTCAAGCGATTCTCCTGTCTCAACCTCCTGAGTAGCTGGGACTACAAGCACGCACCACCACGCCCGACTAATTTTTGTATTTTTAGTAGAGACAGGGTTTCACCATATTGGTCAGGCTGGTCTCGAACTCCTAACCTCAGGTGATCCACCCACCTCAGCCTCTCAAAGTGCTGGGATTACAGGCGTGAGCCACCGTGCCCAGCATATCATTGTATTTTTAATAGGCAAGACATGGCTAGAAAAGCCACAGGAAGGGCATAGGTACTCACATTTATGCTCCTTAAACAATGAAGTGGTTAAGCTATATTCAATCAATACTGCAATATTTAAAATAGGCCAAACTCTTTCTTCCAAAAAATAGTAATAGAGTTTGACTAGGATGAACTACAGGTCTGAATTTCTCATCTGACATTCCAGAATAACATTGATGCATCATAATAGGCTTGGCCTTTGGAAGTTACTGAAATATTAAGAGTCTCTAGACTTGCCAGTTTCTTAATACATCTGCTCCTGATCAAAAGTGTTTGCATACAGCTATGTTGACAATGTGACTATTACTAGCCAATAACATCTTTCTAATGACTGCTGAAATTTCGTTTTTAAAAAAATATCACTCATTCAACTCTACTTAGTAAAATGTTCTAGCTAAACAGTTAAAATAGGCTGTGACTTAAGCTCCTTTACCAGATTTCATTTGGCCTTCATGGACTCATTCCCCAGGACCCAGAGTTGGGAGTTTTAAGGTTTCCTCATAAAACTATGAGTTAATTCAGTTGACCATCATTGAATTTCATGTGTCCCCAAATACACTCAATTTAAAATGGCTATCATGGGTGGCACGCATGTTCATGCAAAGCGGAATTGTCTCAGCAGAAACCTGTAACAGAGCAGAGCTCAGATTAATTGGAAATCTATCTGGCACATGTTCGGCATGCAGTCTATAACACAACATTCAGATGTGCAACATGGATTCATGTGATGGTAGCTTATCAGTTTCTCCAGTCAGAAGTTCGAGGAAGATTAGAACCTCATAAGAGATACAAATCACAGCTCAGTCTCTGAGATTCAATCTGAAGGCCTGAAATCTGTGGCTGTGTTAGTGGCAAACTCTCTACTCTTAATTCTTTCAACTTCCTTTACATTCTACTCTTCTCCTTTTTCCCATACTTCTGCACTGGAAAGATAAATGGTAAATGTAAAAGGCGTAAATGGTTTAAAATGGAATATGTAAATGTTTGAAAAGAATAATTCTTACTCAAGTCCTTGAAGAAATCATCTTCTTTATAAAAGGGATATGTGTGTGTTTTCTCACAAGCTGAGCTTCAAATTATCTAACAAGAATTATAGGATACAGAGAATGGAAATAAAAAGTGGCTTGTAAGATGTCAGGCGATAATACACCTCGGGAGGTCAGGCTGGGTTGCTTGATGAGGGCCTTTTGGTCACTGCCAGTTCCGATTTAGGAATATACTATTGATGGCCACACCAAAGAGGCCTGAAGGAAGTGCAGACTATTAAATCACTTGTTTACCTCAAGTGAGCACCAGTGGTACTCAGTCAATGATTTTATTGATCCAAATACTGTTCAATTAAGTGTGTTTATTTTGATTCTGTGATTAACATGCATTTGCAGAAGACATACTCACAGTGAAACAAAGTCTAAAATTATCCCTTTCACTCCACTTATCTTGTCCTTGTATCCCAGTGTCACTTTGATGTAATGAGTTATGCATTAAATGAACAGATATTATAACGTTGAAGAGTAATATTAAGTGCAATATCTAAACTCTCAGGCCTTCTAAAAATTCATTTTCTTAGACCAGTCAGTGAACATGGCAGGAGTTAGTAATTAAACGTAAAGTTCCTGGGTGCTAGGTAAAGGTCCAGTTGTATGGCTGCTGATAAAAGAAGCAAGATCGATATTGCCGCCAAAATTGCCAGATTCAAATTACTAAAGCAATAGTCAAAGAAAGAAAAAATAGAAGTGCAGTATATTTGGTCCAACCAGAGAGGGTGGTCAAAGCATAATTCTAAGGGTGTCAAGAGTGGAATTTGGTATGGGCCTTTGCCTTCGCCCAGCAAGCATATCAACACCATCCAAACGTCCTTTTTCTAACCACTACTTAACACACGTTGCCTTCATTTTCTGCTTATTCCTCTTGTACATTCTCATTTATCCCTCTAGCAACACATTAGCTGGATCTATTTATGTGGAAGCACTCTGTGCCCAAACCAATCAGCAACAATTCCCACATAACAATACAACTGGAGAGAACACTATTTCTGAGATTCTACTGAAAACTTCAACATGCCATTGAATGAAAGCTGGAAAATATGACCAAAAATGCTGGCTGGAATTCTTCAGAAACTTTTCTGCTCCTGTCTTTATTATAGCTAAGGCTAAGAGCATGATCATCTCTGAAACAGGAGGAGTACACAAAAGCTTTGACCACTCTTTTCCCCAAAATATACACATTCTGAAAAAAAGTGGTTTTAGATGGTGATATAAGGAATGGGAAACTCTGGAAATAGAGACTTTCTGATTATTTTTAAGGTGTCTCCACTTCTATCTATACCACAAAGCCCTTCCAGATTGCTCAGGCTGTTCAGGGTAGGGTTGCAGGGCACCTTTCTTTGTTCTTCCCGCCAAATACAAACTTGCCTTGTTTCTGCCCAAAAGATACATTGATGACTTCTGAGTCTTGGCCCACACAAATGCAAATTTAATAACTCATTCTAGCTGTCTTAGTTCATGAGATTTTATACTTGGAGATAAGGATGGAGAGTAACCACTGGACTTGACCTTGCTCCTGGCCATTGGAATGTGGTCTTCACACCTCTTGCCCGAGTTGATATTGAAAAGAAGTTTCCAGCTGAAATTTCTTTATTTATTTTTATTTTCTCCCCTAACAGAGCTGTAGTTTTTCAACTGATGAAATTCACAGGATTTAAACACATAGATCTCATTCATGGGAACACAGCCACCTCTCTATTGCATTGCTTCATGGCTAAACTTCTCTGGAGAATGAATTATATTCCACTTCTGGAATTCACTGTCATCTGTTCCTAGTCTCCAGATATTCTGAGCCCTCTGTATAGCATTTGCTGCACTTCATCATCTTCTCCTAGCAGGTTTTCCTTAGTTTGTTTCCCTGATCCTCTACTCTTGTAATTTTCTTTTTAATCTTTCAGACAATTTCCTTCATTGTCTTCTCCTTTCTTATCACCACTCATATGTAGAGGTACTTCCATGCATGCCTGGTTTTACTTGGAAATCTCATCCTCCTTTAATTAATATATCTATAAATTCAATTGATGTGATTTTTCAAAACTATATTAGAGCCCCTGATCTCTGCAGTTTGACTTCTTCCCTTAGATGTCCTATAAAAACTTCACACACAAATGTGCTACAAACTGTACTCATTGCTCCTTTTCCCTCAAATAATGTTCCTTTTTGTTATCTATTTCTGGCACAACTGCCTCCCTCAAATAATTTTCCCTTTTGTCACCTATTTCTAGCACAACTGCCCTCTCAGTTGTCATGTGTTTAAAAAACAGCTTAATAACTTGTAACTCTTCTGACTTTCTTTACCTCCCATATAGCCAGTTTTCAAGTTTTGTAAATTTTATTTCAGAAAAATCTTTTAAATACTTCCCTTCTCCCCATTTCAATTCTTACTTCAAGTCTCTGTTTACCTTGTGTCTCTACAGCATTAAAGGTGTTGTCTCCTTGACTCTTTCTCAAACCAATCCATCCCACACTTTTTTTTTCCCCAGTAGGTTTTGGGGAAACAGATTGTATTTGGTTACATGAGTTAGCTCTTTAATGGTGATTTGTGAGATTCTGGTGCACCCATCTCCCAATCAGTGTATGCTGAACCCATTTTATACTCTTCTTTCCCTCCCTCCTTCCTGACTTGCTTTCCCTTCCTTTCTCTCTTCTCCTTTCTTCCCTTCTCTCTCCTATCTCCTACTCCTTTCTTCCTTCCTTCCTTTTTGTTCTTCCTTTAATATTATAAACATGTTCTAAGCACCAGGGAATACAAATAAAAAACAAGCAGAATCTCTCCCATCAGAATTTTTCTAGATGAACCTTACACAAGACTCTCCTGACCAAAACTAAAAAAGATTTCAAAACACATACAAAATAAAGTTCATATTATTTTACCTAGCATTCAACAATTCTCTTCCACTGCCATATACACCATATATAAATGGTCTAATATCAACTTATATTTGAGGTCTACCTTATTTTCTGTTGCAACCCAAATAGTTTTCATTCTTCAAAACAGTTGCCCCATGACTTTCCTTCAATGATCCACAATACTGACTAGCAATCTGAGACTGAAAGTTACAAGTATATTTTTTCAGGAGGTAAGAAGAAGACAATCATGTTTAATAATTTTAGAGCCTGAATTTCTTCTCAAAGGCTGGGACCTATAAATATAAAAAAAATTATGTATTCATATCACTTGTGAATGATATTAAACTTGTAACATTAAATTTTGAATTGTACATTGTTTTTCTCCTGACCATTCCATTTACTCATGATAGGCAAGAATGCCTATAACAACATGGAATTATTCATGCTCTCATTATACCTTTTATTATCCCTCCCTGCTTACCCCCATCTTTGCATGCATCAATCCTATAAAATACTCTTAGGCCCAATTAAACAACTATCTCTTATGAAGCCTTTCCTGATCACTCTAATGGAAAGAATTGCTTGTCCTCTTGCCTGCCCCACTAGATATCCACATTTAAATACGCTATCATTGAATTTTCTTAAGAGTGAACTCAGGCACACTTAAGGAGTGGGTATATCAAAATCTTTTTTTTCTTGACTTTTAGATAATATTCCAAAGAAACCATGAGGTAGTTATATCATGATCTCTTAGAACCAAGGTTACCACAGTTGATAGCTCCTTTCTTGCTATTTTCAAGGAGCAAGATGAATAGAAAGGGATAAAAAATAAAGCCTTAAGAATAACAGTTTTTAAAGTTTTGAAATTGAACATGGACTTTTAAAAAAAGGAACCACAATCAAATGTAACATAACAGTTTGTTCTTGGAGAAGGTTCTAAGTATCCTAATCCTGTTGTCTATGACAGAATGATATGGTTTTGCCAGCCTTGCACCTTAGTCACTGCTGATCTAATGATTCAAAAAGGGGAGGAAAAGCTTCCTAAATCATGGTTCCTGCATAAGCTGCCTTACATGGGTCTAGAAGAATTTAGTTATGAAAAAAAGCAGACCGGGCATGGTGGCTCACAGCTGTAGTACCAGAAGTTTGGGAGGCTGAGGCAGGTGAATCGCTTGAGCCCAGGAGTTTGAGACCAGCCTGGGCAACATGGTAAAACCCCATCTCTACCAAAAATACAAAAATTAGCTGGGCGCGGTGGCGCATGCCAGTGGTCCCAGCTACTGGGGAGGCTGAGGTGGGAGGATCACTTGAACCCAGGATGTCAAAGCTACATTGCACTCCAGCCTGGGTGACAGAGCAAGACTTTATCAGAAAGAAAGAGAGAAGGAGAGAGAGAGAGAGAGAGAGAAAGAGAGAGAGAAAGGGAGGGAGGAGGGAGGGAGGAAGGAAGGAAAGAAGGAAGGAAGGAAGGAAGGAAGGAAGGAAAAAGAAAGAAAGTAGAAACAAATCTTGTTCCACTGATTCCTTTGGCTTTATACAAGAAACATGGATAGACAATGAATATTCTAAATTAAGCAAATCGGTGGCTTTGGTTCAGTGATGAAAGTTTTGGAGAAATGTTACTGTAGTTATAAAGACTGTGGAGATGCCATCACTTTTGTTCCACTTAGGCAACCTGAACTTGCTATATGATCAGCCATCTTTCAGAATCAGCTTACCAAATCTTTACCTGATCCTCACACTTACTGAATAATGATGTGAATACTTATCCCTTAACTGACCTGGTTACATCAGCATAACTGTGTGAGCATCATCAGAAGACACATTCATAAGCCTCAGGATCTTAATGGGGGCACCTAGGGTTCAGGGGCAAGGCTGGGTGTCCTGAGAATGTGGCTTTTACCTATCCACAAGCAAAACAAAATTTTGGATACATGTGCCACTAAAAATAACCTCGAGTGCCACTTTCACAAAGCCTTCCTCCTACATGTGATGCCTTAGCTCATTAATTTGTGAGGCGCTTAGCTCTACATATAACTGAATCACTAGTTAAATTCTAAAAAATAAAAATATTTGTTCTCTTTATTTAAGAATTAATGCCACACTGTTCCCTTCTAGAGGGATCTCTGTCCTGATTCTTAAATATATAAGTAAGAATTTAACCTCACAGAGAATGAAATAATTCAAATTGAAGAGACACAGTACCATTTCTGATTGGCTAACACTACTGCTAACAAGTTATGATGGATTCTGACAAATTCATGGTGAATATAACCACTTTTCACAAACAGCCTATCCTACATGCAATTGCAATTAGCTTGTCTCCATATAATAGCTTAATAGGTAAATTCATAAAAATAATTACCATTTTTATCACTTATTATGTTCCAGGCACTATGCAAAGCAGATAACATTATCATATGTAATCCTCACAAAACCTTATTATATAGGTAGTAAAAGAATCCCATATTATAAATGAAGAAACGGAAGGTTAAGTAACTTGCTCCATGTCACACAACAAATATGTGACCAGGCTGAGACTTAGATGCAAGTTTCTCTGACTCCAAAGCCCTTAATTACTATAATGCTCTGCCTAATAAGCAACTGAACAAAGTACAGAACATCTAGAAAAATCTTAAACATCATGGTCTTAGTCTATACATGTAATTGTTTATTTAGTCATTAGTGAAATAATCCATCAGAATAAAATGTCTTATGGCCATTTTATGGCAAGGTAATGAGAAGACAAATGCACAAGCTTTTTAAATGCCCTCTGATATCTTCTTAAAGTCGAAATATTTTTTAAAAATCTGTATCAGTTATAACTAAGGAAAGGTCAAACTGGGTAAGTATGTGAGAGAGGGTAAATTTACTCATAGTACTCAGAGATGTAGCTCGGCAGATACAGGTTTATTACCTAGAGCGTAGAACACTGCGATTGTAGATAGGGAAAACATCAGCGCAAGTTCCACCAGTAAATCCATTTTTAGGATTTGGTAAACAAGTGTTTAAATTCTAAGAATGATTTTGATCATGAAAGCAACTGTGTATTTACTGGAAGTAACCAGCTTCAGGAGGGGGGCAGAAAAGTCTAGGTTAAATGATCATGTTTGTAGTGTCCCATTATTCACATGTGTCATCTGATGCTCAATGTTCCTTTTATTTGTGATGACATAATGCTGGGTCTGGATGCCTGAGAACAGCTTCAGGACTACTCCTACAATTAATCAAGGTATTTTTACCTTCCTTTTTTGAAAAACTTGAAAGACAACTTACGATTTGAAATTACCTGCATTTTTGCAATATAAGCAACCATTAATTCATGACAAGCTGCTCAAAAATCAATTCTATATGGGAACATTCAAGTTACATGTCCAGAAATCTGGCAAACCTTTGTCTCAATGGCTAGAAATTATCTGGCTGAGGAAGTCAGTGAGCCAAACTACGTGGACTGTTCTAACCTCATTCTTCCAGTAAAATCAGAGGCATAAAAAGATTCTTTGTTTCTGTTTTTCACACTATATTTCTCTTTTTGATCTGCTTACTTAGTATAGCTCTTATGTTTGTCTAAGAGAATATGGCCCAGATTTTTATATCAGTTTAGTATTTCACCATAATAAATGTTTTCTTTAGAAGACATTCTTGTCCATAAACTGAAATTCAAACCACAAAAGGAAAAGTTTATTAAGAACAAAGTAAACTTGGTCAGAAATACACTAACTAATTTTATTAATAAAAATTCAATTTACTGATTTCTCAAACTAAATTCAAAACACAAGTTTATCTCATTTTTTTTCAAGGCTTGACTTAACAACTTATCCATTCATTTTACACAAGTCAGTCCGACTACACTTTTATATTAACCATACATGCCACTTCCCTTGATTGAAAAACGTTGTTAGGTTAAAGTCAGTTTTTTTTTTAAATTATGTTCTAAGCCCTAAAGGATAAACATTTATCCACTAAGACAGAAGGATAAAGATTTTAATGGCATCTTGCTTTAGGATTCAAAATAAATAAGGCAAAGATGAGTTTCCATCTTCTTAAGACTAAATTACAGAGATTAAAATATATAAACACAAAATGAATGTGTTCCATTTGCATATTATATTTCGCTCTTAAAGTTGATATTGAAGATTAAGGGTCACCATTTAATCCTCACTATCCTAATCCCTAAAATTACAAAGACAGGCATAAGTGCATGTCTGCTGCACTAAATTACCTTGAAAGAAAGCAAATTCCGGATGAAAAGGGAAGCATATTTATATTATGGTGATTTAAAATCTGTCGCCTAAACACATCTTCTCCCCTCGATCCATTGACCTAAATTGCACACTAAAAGCTTGTTTGTCTGCAAATGGGCAGCTAACACTTTGAGACAATCCAGAGATTCTTCACTTATGCAGAATCATGCCAACAATTTTTCTGACTACAATAAACACTGTCTTGTTCATATTCCACAGAAACAGAAATTGTGTTATAAAACAGAAGACTTTCTTTACAGTTTTAAAACCATTTCCTGGATAGTTAATTATGAAAATTCAGAACTCTGGATATAAGAAGTTGTGGATGCAAAAATATTTATAAAAACATTTCACTAAAATACTACCTAATCAAAAAAATATTGCTAATTTTGTTGAATTCTAATTCTTTTTTGTGTATGAAAATAGAAAAGATGAGCTTTTTTCCATGGTTGAAAAATGCCTCATAGGCAAGGGTTTACTTCCTGGATATTCTTGTAACACTTTCTGAAATCTGAAGACCATTGCGATGAATTTTCTAAGCAAAATAAACTCAACTCACAGATTCACCTAGTGGCTCAAAAACCTATAAAATTCTTATTTTCTTTTGGAAAGCTCACATTAATATCAATGTGCTTATGTACAACAAGAACAGCATAATGGAATGGCAGAATAGCATACACTTGTAAAAGATCAAATTTCTTCCTAGGTCCTGCTGATTTCGTCAGATATACATTTACTTCATAAGATCATTTTCTGAAATCACATTATATATATCAATCAGACCATAACCCTAGGATAGACTTGGTTCCTCTATAAAACTATTCTATCATCAATAGAGTATCATGTTTCTTCCTTTAAAATATGCTTCAAACAATTTTGTGTATGTCTGAAGAATGGGATCCCCACTGTTAAAATCTATGCTATTTGTGTGCACATGTAGCAATTTGTATAAATTCAGGAAATATTCTTATTACATGTTACAGTGCACTGAAGACTAAAATATGTCTCTGTTCTTGAATGTATTTCAAAGACTACACAGTGTGATGCTAAATTAGTATGATGCCATCTTTACTACTGTAAACATATATTCGAGAATATTTGAAAGCACACTGAAAATGCTTTATTGCAAATCTTTATTTTATGTAGATGTAAAAACTACAATGAAGAGGTCTAATCATCTTAAAAGGGAGAGTACACTGCAAATGATCCAGTGATACTCAGCATTTCAGGCCAAACCCCTGCTGTTTAGCCACAGTAGTTACAAAAGCAGACTAATGAAAGCTGCAAAAATTATAATTAATTTTCATTCTAAAGAAATTATTCTGCTCTAATCAACTGCCTATCAAATGTCAGTGCAAATTACGCTAAAGAAAAAAATATTAGGCCAGGTTTACAGAGTAAAATTTTCCGTGTACTGTATTAGAATAAAGAATGCCTGTGTGGGAATTACTTTTAATGAACAACAAATTACAATTACTAAACTAAATGAACCATCTGCCTTTTTTTGTTTGTTTTCACGGCCTCACTGGTGCAGAATGCATTGTCAGCTTAATTCCCATTCAAAATGGCAGACTGCCTCATCACCAGGCTCTCATGTCCATAACATTTTAACAGAAAATCTGTAACAGATGTTTTCAACTTTAGGAAGAGGACAAGTATGTTTCATAAATATGTTCTAAACATTAAAGGCTGGCGTTTATAATAATAAGGTACATGCCTTTTTCAGACTGGAGCACTGGGATAACTAAGTACTCCTAAGCCCTAAATTAGCACATAAAGTATTCATAGAGCAATACCAATAAAAACAAGTCCCGATGTACTTTATTAAACATTTCATTCAAGTAAATGTGTTTTGTCTCTATCCTCTAATAGGTGATCATTTGTTTCAAAGGGGCATGCATGAGGACATTCAATGATGACATCTATTATCAAACCTTTACTGAAAGGTTTAAAGTGGTTAGCTGGATACATCATCTGGCATCGGCATAAAACATTAAAAATGGAAAATCAGTCTCTTATTAGCATGTGTCTCATATTAGCTGGGCTTTCCCTGCTGAGGTTTGGGGACCATGATGCTATAAAACACTTGGAAGACTGACTTTTATCAGGGCCATTTATGGAAGAGAAAATCCGATCTGGGCATGATCTTAAAAAGAAGGAACAGCATATGAATAATATCTTAATATAAGGCAAAAGGAATATTTACTAAAGTAAATGAATATGTTTTCTTCATACTGCTATTTATAGCATTTACAAGTAGCACTGACTCAAAACTGCAAGGAGGACATACTTTAAAATAGTTCTTTAACATCCGTTATTAAATTTTTTTTCTTCCTTTAAATGGAAGGTATTATCCTGACAGCCCCTGGGGCTCTGGGTCTCCATTGATCCACTGTGCATGCACAGCACAGACAGGAGCAGTGTGAGCCTCTCACTACCCCTAGTATGCCTCAGCACAGACGTGGGGGATCAGGTCTAAGGGAGACAGGAGAACAGCTCAGCTTTCATATTTACCCAGTCCTTAGTTTCTCCACTGAGATGACCGAAACAGAAAAACCAAAAAAACGACTGGCAAAACTGATAGTTTATTTTCAAAGAGCAAAATGGACCGGTCCTCTATCTTTTCATGTTTTTCCTAGCATTGTTTCACTTTCATTTTAATTTAAAGCTTTGTACAATCCCATCCCCCAAACCCCCACTCCTGAACAATCATTGGAAATCCAGATTCCTTTCTGCAATTAAAAAACAAAAGAAAATTGTATTAGATTATTTCATGAGCTAGACAGAGAGGGATATATGATTCCAGGCCTCTCCACATGCTGGATGAGTCTCTGTCTAAATAGTCTCTGCTCTGAGTGGATATTTAACTCTCATCTGCAGTGGGAACTAAAATGTGCTTCTTTAGAAAAGCAGCTTGCATGCCAGGGTCCACTCAGTGTAATGGTGTCTGCTTTGAAGATTATTTTAATCTCCCCCCACCCTTATTCTGAAAGTGACAGCTCCATTATTAGAAATGCAGCTTCAGAAACAAACTAATGGAGAATCCTTCGAAGGTATGCTATTGAGGGAAAACCAGTTTTTAAAAGCCCTTGCCCATTTTTGCAATTGTATTTTATGATAGGAAGTCATGCTTTCAAAACATTGTTTTCCATATTTGCCTTTTATTTTGCATTTGGATCAATGGAAATCAACTGAGGCATTTTCTCTGTGCTTTATTTTCTTAGTTTTACCCTACAGTTATGGCCAAGTTAGAGGCCAAGTGTAGCCACTGCTTTTGAAGAACTCCAAGGGATTGTTTAATTTTAAGTGAAAATTACTTTCTGTAAATAAAATATATATGATAATAATGTAGCTGTTATTAATTTTTAGCTACATTTTAAATTTATAGAATACTGCGAATATTAATAATTTAACAACTATACTCCTTTAACATATATATAACCTTAGATATCCCATAAAACAGACTGCCCTTCTTAAAAGTCAAGCAATTTTGAAAAATAGTTACTTTTACCTGAATATGCCTTTATTAACCTGCTAATACTAATGACATACATAATTATACACTGATGAAGATATTCAACTCATGATAAAATATTCCTTTATGAAAAATATTGCATCTGAGAATTTATTAGAAATTACCATATATTTTACTCCTTACAAAAATGTGATCATGGTCAGGTGTCATGGCTCATGCCCGTAATCCCAGCACTGTGAGAGGCTGAGACAGGCAGATCACTTGAGGTCAAGACCAGCCTGGCCAACATGGTGAAATCCTGTCTCTACTAAAATTACAAACATTAGCGGAGTGTGGAGGCACACACCTGTAGTCCCAGTTACTTGGGAGGCTGAGGCAGGAGAATAGCTTGAACCCAGGAGGTTCAGCTTGGGTGATAGAGCGAGCTTCTGTCTCAAAAATACTACTAATAATAATAAGTGTGGCACCAACAACTGTCACATAAAGTAAAAATTAATTATCATATCGCATTATAAAGATGCTAGCTAAAATTAGTAAGTCCAGTGTGGTCAGCATTCATTCCTTTGATTCCAAAATATATATTGACACTAATTTTGTTATATATTGATAGAATATTGTTCTACTTTACTGATACCGAAAGTGTGAAACAATGGACTTATATACTTTCAAAATCTGAGATTCTTTTATTTGTATTTGTAATAAAATTTTTGCTAATATTCACAGACTGAGGAGGAAAGAAGTGGAGCAGCTCTTTTATTCACTCAAACCCATGTACTCACTGGCCATGTACTGCTAATAGCTGCGTCGCATCACAGTCTCCCATTGCTAAGAAGATAAATGCCTTCAATTATACTGACTCTCAACTATAACCTGAAGAGGAAACAACCAATTCTTTCTTGACTCAGACAATGGGCTTCTCTCCCTTCTCCCCATCTCCAAACTTGACATCCACCTATCCAAATCCTGCTAGTATCGAGCCAAACACTTCCTGTTTTGCCCTACTAACTGTACTCTCTTTTAGCTATAAAAGGGCTTACCACTTTGTAACTCTTTGTGAGCACTCTCTAGATAGCTGGTTTTACATATACAGGGTCTTAGAGTCTTATGAAAGGTATGGACACACTCTTCAGAGAGAAAAATGTGTGCTTTTGTATATACTCAGGACAGTCTCCTTCCACACCTTTCTGGATGTCTTCCATGTGCATGGGCCCCAGATGGGTAGCGTCAGCCTTTGGAGAAGCTTATCAGTAAAGAATGATTATTAGAGCACAGCCTCCAGGAGAGAAGCCAGGGTTCATATCCCAGCTCCTCAAATATCTGTATGATCCTGGGAAAGACACCTGACCTTGCTATGCTCCATTTCCTAATCTGTACAACTGCATGTACTTCAGTGGGCTGTTGTGAGGATCGAATGAGACAATGGACGTAAAACATTCCTTGCTACACAGAACTTAGCTATGATGTAGTGATACAAAACGTAGGAGCTTTATAGATGTCGTATTAGTTCTTTGTGTGTATCCCTTAACCATCCCCAAGTCAAGGACCAGGTGCTAATTAAGTTTGCATACCCCAGGGCACCTTTAAAATAGTTTTATTTATTTATTTATTTATTCAGATGGAGTCTCGCTCTGTCACCCAGGCTGGAGTGCAATGGTGCAGTCTCGATTCACTGCAACCTCTGCCTCCCGGATTCAATCGATTCTCATGCCTCAGCCTCCCGAGTATCTGGGACTACAGGTGCCCATAACCATGCCCGGCTAATTTATGTATTTTTAGTAGAGATGTTGAGACCATGTTGACCAGGCTGGTCTTGAACTCCTGACCTCAAGTGATCCACCTGCCTCGGCTTCCCAAAGTGCTAGGATTACAGGCATGAGCCACTGTGCTCGGCCTAAAAATAGTTTTAAAAGTACACTGTTGAAGAAAAACTCTTAATAAAGACATGAATTTTTGTAACAGCATATGATATGAACACAGTTTGCAGAATGAATACATTTTCTTCAGAGTTTAAAACTCTTCAGTCATTATCTCTTTGTTCATGTGGTCACAAAGCATTCTATTGGCCACAACTAAACCAGTTCCTTCTTTTTAAAAATAATACAGATGGACCTCTTTGGGGGATGGTTTTAATATTGCCTGTCTGCCAGGAAGGAGACTCCTCAAGGTCTCCTTTGTCCTTATGATTCAAGATGAATTATTTTTTTCTAGAATCTTTTAATTCAATTATTCCAGAAGTAAATTACTTTATATTAACAAATAGAAACACAACAAACAAACACCAAGTTCTCCTTCGTTGCTTTGAAAATTTTTTTCTCCCAGTTACACGGAAGGATCTCTAGTTCTTTCTGATACACAGTACAAAGATTCACATGGCCTAGCTTCACGTCCCTTTATTATTTCATAGACTTCAGTAAATTCTGCTCCTATTATTCTTCTTTTGAGATTTATTAATACCAGCTTTTAGTCATCTGTAAACCCATACAGGCTGGCTGCAAGCATTCCTGTTACCCTGGTCTGGAGCTTTTCAATCTGTTATATGTCTTTTGGGGTGAAAGGTTCACATCTATAATATTTCTGTTTTGTTCATGCTGATGCAATAGAATTTTATAACATACAACAAAGAGCTAGATTCTGAGCACCAGCATATGTAAAATTATGTTAAGAGAAAAGGGCAAATCCCAGGACCACTGTAAGAGGCAGAGTCTAAGAGGCCCCATTCTCGAGCCATCTATCCCATGGGAGTACTTTTCCAATTAATTGGAATAATATGTCACTGAAATTGAACAACAGAAATCATCTTTGCTCTCTAAAACCATGAAAATTAGATATTTTGTACAAAAAGTAAGTAAAAAGGAGGCTTGTTAATTAACAATTTAGCAGAATCATTTCAAGTCACAACTCCCCACTTCATAAGCTCGTCTTCATTCCTAACCAAATAAAAACAAAATATTATTCGAGCAGGACCATCGTTTCAGCCTTAATCCCATCAATTTACTCACAGATTTATTTAAGTTCTTACAAACAACTAACCTTCAAAGCAGAAGGCACACACCATATTTCTCCTCTTGTCAACTTGATGCTGGCTATCATTACAATCGTAGTAGATCTATAGGGTGGGGAATATGGAAATGAACAGAAACTGCTTCCAAAAATTCCATAAAAATTCTTTTTATGATTGTATGTGTCCTATTAAAGGATTTTTAGTTAAACAAATTTTTGCTGAATCAAACCCTTTAAGAACCACTAACGAGCAATTTCAGAAAGAAAGTTGACGTACCAATGCTTTAGCATTAAATTATCTTTGACCTTGAAATATTACCATAGGCAATGAGGTCGTATTCATCATCATGAGATTATTTGGAGATCAAGTCTCTCAAATAAAACTTACATTTTACAAAAACCTATGAAAATGGTGGGAAATCTTCTGATCATCAGAACCAAAATCACTTATTTCAATAATTAATAGAACTAGTTGTGAATATGAATATTTAAAGAGTCAACACAAAGAAACCTTGATAATTCAGGGTAATCACTTCCATAAAGATTGGGGGGGGTGCTCTCCCAGACTGTGTTAGTTGTCACTAATAACCTATTTCAAACCTGTGACTTTGCAAGGACCTCATTTTGACGGCCTAATAGTGTCAGGCACAGATTTCAATGTTTAAATTATTAAAAACCATGATAAAGGCCGGTTCTTCCACTTGCATTGAAAGGGTGTATGCTCTTCCTTTCATCTCTTGATTAACATGGGGCAGACTTTCCAATTTGTGGATTAACTATACCTTTTACTAGTTCTTTTTCACTCACTGATTTCCTGCCTCTTGGCCATTTCTTAGCTCATTTTCATATCCCCCAGAGGGGAAAGAGAGAAAATTAAACTCAAACCTATGGAATTTGCTCTAATGAAAGGAAAAGGAAGATATTGGAAACCAGTGGCTAAAATGAGGTTTGGGGATTTTCATACTTGCCTTGGTTCCAGTTAACCTAGAATATCAAGGGCCTACTTTATATGAAGTCATTTATCCTCCACCTCCACAACATGATTTAACCGTGACCAGGATGGGAAAGCTATTACACAAACCAGAACTTTCATGAAGTTTCTTAAACAAAATTATATTAAGAAGATAATATAATTCTTGAGACAGATATATATTTAAGATGCAAAATTTCACAAAAACAACTTGGACTACACATCTTTCTGACTTCAAAATTATTTTTATGTATTGGCCAAAAAAATAAAAATAAGGTATAATGGCTCAGAATGTAATAGGTTTCTGCTTATTTGTTGCTTTTACTGATAGAGTATTCCAGCTCAAGTCCCCCAAAGGGTTAATGCTGCTGAGTGAGATGAAATTCAGGAGCATAATCCTAAACAAGTGAGGTGAAGTTCTATCAGGTCTATTTCAGCTATCAGGGATTACTGCTAGCTGTCTAATCCTGCTGAGCCTCAGGGAGGAACGTTCTATTGTATTTGAAATCCTGGCCAGGAAAGAACAGAAGGTTAAATGGGTGCCTTGCTCTGTAATCAAATATCACAGGCACTACTTATCTATTCAATGAACAACTGACGTAGAAAATCAATTAGGAACCAAATAGCTTCTTAGGAATTTCTACCCAGAAAGAAGCAAGATTTTTAAAAAACTGAATTTATTTGATATGTTTTATGGTAGAATACTATGAATTGTCAAGTTCCAAAAGTTGTTTTAGCTGGTTTCTGAAATATGTATTCCTGCAGGCTCTAAAGTTTCTGTGCTACTTGCTTGCAAAACCGGGAAGATTTTAGGAATAATGATACCACACTCCAGGACAGTGACTGAGTCACTTACCTAAGGAAAGGAGCAGCCATGCAAAATCAATCCACATGAAATACTGTTAAATCTGGATAAAGGTTCTGAGCAATAATGCAAATCTATATCATTATGTTTTTGTTGCGATGACAAATAATTTACCTCTTCTTAAATGCATTCCTTCAACAGTACATCATCTTCTGTGAAAATATTATGAGCGTTGAAAACGATGGAAGAAAAAAAAAAAATGTGGCTGCGGCCCCAAGAGCTCTTTGTTTCCAGCAGAAAGAGGCTCCTTTTGGTGGCCTGAAGGTTAACACCCTTGTCTCACTACCCTCATGCCCTGCCTGTCACTCTGAGTAGATGTCACAGTTGATGCACGCAGACGAACAGGCTGACCTGGCCAGTCAGCTTGACCTTGGATAGGCCTAAGATCAAATATGGTTATTAATACTGGGGACAGTCAAAATGTAATCTTCCAGACACTGGAGAAGTGAGCTAGAAATTATGCAGTAGGCACTCCCTGTCAATCAGAAGCATCATGACACTAAGCATTAAAATGTTCATCTGGACCTGAGCAGGAATTAAGATAAACTTCTTCTTTTCTGTTCTGTGAATGCTGTTGAGAGAAATTTGCTCAGGGCCTTTATATGCCCAACTTATCTGTCCTTACACTTTCAATTATTTTTGGACTCTCTGCTTTATGAGAGTTTTTATAAGGTAATCTATTTGCAGGCTAAAGCAGATATAATTGGAAAAATATTGCCCTTTCATAGTCAAGGAAGATATTATACAAATGGGATGAAATACTTTTAATACTCTCATTGTAGTTCAACGTGCATATAATTTTAACCATGGGTTCTCATTCTCTATAATTGTTACTCCTTTTAACTTTTTCTCAGAATATATCCATAATATGAGTTAAAAAAGGGAAATATAAAAAGTCATTTAAACGCTCAGGCAAATACAAAATGTGTAACAGTAATAACTGCATTACTATCTCAAACCACTACTAAAATGAAAACAGATATTTAATCTAATATTCCTTCCATAATTTACACTTTCATTTCCATATTCCCAAGTTATGGGCCTCTTGATGAGATGGTCATGTGTCCATTATGATTTGGCCAAAATGTCTGACAAAAGGGTATCATTATTTCCAATAAAAAATGTAGTTTTAAAATCATCAACTTTTCATTTAAGGACAGATCCAAAACAACACAAATAAAGAAAACAGACTTATTCAGTTCCTGGAAAGAACTTGCAGTCTGCATTACAAATGTCCATTTTAACAAAGCAGTAAAATCATTTTCTTTGAAAAAAAAGATAGGCTCTTTTGATTTTTGTTGTCTGCAAATTTCCAAAAAAAAAGTTCTTTAAAAATGTATTAGGACTAATGTATCTTAATGAGATATTTTTGCATAATGAACTATTCATTTGAGCTCTTCGTGAAGGTACACTCAACGCCTTCACACCACTGTCCCAAAGACTTTACAGGGTATGTAGCATTATGTTACAACAAACTGCCCCACTCCTTCAGCCTCCTGGTATTTCATATCAGTTGCTTCCTCAAGCAACACAAATCTATTAATGCTTTAATTTGTGACACTGCTAACTGGTATTAACAGATTATGACTTCGAAATGTCCTTGCAATTGTACTGGCACAGGAGGATGATATATTTGTCATAGCAGTGCAAAATGTTTTAGGTCACAGAAACATATAATATTGTACTATGTGTTTTACTTAAACAAAACCTCAAAAGGTTTATAGTACACTGATGTTTGCGCATTGATCAGTACCCTAAAATAACAAGGCAGGGCAAGAACCTTATGCCCTTCACTGATCTATATGTATCAACTGGTAACGATCAATAAGCGATCAAACCTATCAAATTATTAGCCAAGTCTTGAAATAATTGGTTTGATTTTTTTTAAACCAAATCACTCAGCTGTTTCATTAATCTAACTTTTTCACTCTGTGGGGAGGGGCCTTGATTCGTTTATGCCTCTTGTGAAACATAAGCTGTATTGCCAATGGAACTCAGATACAGTTTGGCACAAGCATTTTATATTAGATTCATATTTTAAAACGTAGGTCTTGTGGCCAGTACAGAACCGCTACACTATTTCAAGTTGATCTGCAGAAGTGGTAGTTCTTTATGAAATACACAAAGATTCAGTTTTTAACTTACAGGTAGTTAAATACGATAACTTTTCCAGAGTAAAGTATTATGACAATGTACATTGTGTTGATCATAAGATTGTGTACCATATTTATTTGCTTGTTTTTAGCACTGATTGTCAAGGTAGCTGCCAATGCATCTGTATTCAATATTGTATTTGGGAGAAAAGTATGGGTTATAATTAAAGAAAATTGTCCAATTATAGAACATACAATACAGAGTTCCCTTTCATACACAGGATGAAGAGCTATACATATATATACACACACCAATATCTACACATACACACACCCCCATATACCTGTACACACACACTTATATCCAAATCTACACAGACAGAGAGAAAATACATGCTGCTATGAAGTGAAACTCCCAAAACAAACCTCAGAATCTGCCTTCCTAGAATAGCAAGGAAATGAAAAACTGAAGAATCATTACAGTGAGTTACAAATGAGCATGTAACCCAGTGGGCCTGTGGAAGTTGGCTCTCCTGAGACCTGTAAGATTCCTGTTCAGAAAATAGACTATATATCTGCTGCCTGGGGATATCTTCATGTACAAAGGAAGTGGATTTCTGCAACCATGATGAGGCAAAGCATGATTCCAAAAATTTACCAAAAGACATTCTTACAAAATTTGATCCAGAAGCTTTGAGTATTTTAAACCAACTTCTGGACTCAGAATATGATTTCTTGGCCCAGCAGTTCACTAAAGTGCCAGACCTTCAACAAAAGAATGGCTCTTTTGTACAGAAAGGATTTCTTTGAAAACGCTTGCCATTTTTCCTACTGCAATGAGATTTTTGTATATCAAAACATGTCAGACTCTTGTCCTAAGAGGCAAAACAATGTGAAAGATAGGGTAATACCATCAATGACTTACTTGGAAAGAGTATGCAGCATTGGCAGACCCTAGAAAAATCCTAGCCTGTCGTAGGAGAAGACTCACAGAGAAGAGCAGGCGACACAGTTTCTCTCTTCTGAAGAAGAGAGGAACAGATGCTCATGGAGCTAAGATTAGCATAATCATCATGTTCACCATCTTCTCTTGGAGCCTTAAGATCTACAAGCAACCTTCAAAGTTTTCTAGTCCAGTGGTCCCCCAATTTGACTGATTATCACTATCATGACCTTGGAATCAGGATGTTTTAAAACTTACAACAGGTTCATCTCCTTCAACCTTCACTATTACATTCATTTCAGATTTGTCGACTGGATATACAGCCATTTCTAGAATGCCTTTTCACATAATCCTTTCATGACTACAAAAAGTTTGAAAAGGTCTTTCTTTCTGATAAAAATCTCAGTGGTAAATGTTTTTTGGGGTTTTTGTTTTGTTTTGTTTTCTATACCTGATAGCCAATATCAAGTAGAGTCCATTCATTTCAGCCCTGGCTACCTTTCTAACTGCTTCAATGCATGGTCCCATTCAAACTTGTCACTTTCCCCAAGATTAGAGGAAGAGTTTCATGTACACAAATCTGAAGGTACTGATGACACAAATGTTCCACGTCAAAAATACTAATTATATTACCTATTTTCAATAAGTAATCATTTCTTTGTTTAATAGGTGAGTATATGTTTAATGCTTTACTGTCTCCTCCACTAAACCACAAACTCCCCCAGAGCAAAGCCTATGTCCATCCTGCTTGACACCATATCCTTATTTCCTAGCATAGAGTCTGGGAGAGTAGGCTCTCAATGAATGAATACATGAAATGAGTAATCAAATAAGTTAAAAAAAAAAAGCAAGGGAATTAAGAGATATTTAGTTATTTTTCCTACATAATTTTTACTCTGCTTCCTGTTTATAAGAAAAACAAATAAACATATATTCATGGATTAAGCAAAACAATGGGAAACGAGCAACCTAACATATGTAATTAAATCAGTAATTTAAGATGAGATACATGTTAAAGCTCAGCATAATTTCAGCTCTTAGAACTGCAGAAGTGATTAAGTTTGGACTAGATCTCAAAGAGCATTAAGTGAATGCTAATCTTCTAATTCTAATGGTAACTCAGAGCCCATTTTATAGATGAAAAAATTGTTGTATCATCCCAAAGGCAAAAGGAAAGTAATGCCAGATACAGAAACTTTACGCATTCATTTTTCAGTTGTGAGCATCACTTACTACTGCTCATTTGCAAATTCACACTTGGCTGACTTGAAAAGTGGTATTTAAAAGTGTAATACACAGTTCCTTTTCTGTGGGAAAACTTCTAAGAAAGAATGTATATTGAAGTTAAAGCATAAAAGAACACACAAATAGTTATTTTCTATGAGCTATATTCACCGCTTTTCAAGTTGATGAGTATGGCTACATTCCTCTTCAAAGCAAATTTCAGTTGAAGGCCAATTGGGGAGATAAAGTTAAGAATGGCTTTTCAGGAATGACAAGTCCTAGATATAATAGTGTAACCAAGTACACTTACAGAAATTTAAAAATAAAGTGCCTTACCAATAATAAAAAAGCAGAAGTTATCTCCAAGTACAAAACGCAACGCCAATAGAGTGGATGTACTGACAAGACATGAGCAATATTTTCCACACGTAAGGAAAGCTTTCACCTCAGAATCCTTTTTTTTTCAAAGCTATTTTTGCATCTCAATTAAGATCTACAGAACTCAGTGGAGTGTTTTTTTCTCCATTTACTAATATATTAACTAAGGTACAGAAATTCTTGCAAAAAAAAACACATAAAAAGTGAGAAAGTCAGTTGGACACCTTAAGATAGAAAATGCCTAACCTTGTTTTAAATTTTACTTGAGTTACAGAGAGATATAGGCAGGTATTTGTGCATATTTTTCACTCTCTTTCTCTGAGACATTCCCCTATACCCTCCCACCATGTTCCATCCTCAGTATATTAATAATGGGAGGATATCAAAAATTGATACCCACCTCATTAAAGCTTATTAAGCTCATCAAGTGTTCATAGACATAAATACTGAAGTAGGCAGTCAATCTTTCAGTTTTACTATGTTACAGACTCAAGAAAGCTGATGCAGAGAATCTTTTAGCATGTGATACGGTATAGGAGCTTATCATGTTTTCTTGCATAATTTCCCCTTAACTCATTT
Source organism: Gorilla gorilla gorilla (assembly GCF_029281585.2). Taxonomy (NCBI): domain Eukaryota; kingdom Metazoa; phylum Chordata; class Mammalia; order Primates; family Hominidae; genus Gorilla; species Gorilla gorilla. The sequence continues at coordinate 43,660,089 of NC_073231.2, forward strand.
TAACAGTAAAACAGAAAGAAAAAATTACACAATGATAACGTTCTGACAGTAGGAACATTGGTAGCCCTTGATTGATCTCATCATACCCATGTCAATCAGCCACATGAAGATCTCCAGAAATTGAAAACTTCAAGAAACATTAGTAACTGTTTGAAACAAATAGGATTAGGCCTGAAATAGCAATAGATAAAATAGTAAGACTTTCAACATCGATTATTACATCAGATATGAGAAAGAGGCATATTCATACTTTTATACTCATAAAAAGAAAAAAAATCCTGTCAGCAAGAAAAGTACCAAGAAATATTTAGGTTCATCCATATACTTACTATTATGAAAACATAAAAATCATACATACAGTCACAAACATCACATGGGTGGAGAGGTGGTGGTGAAAGAGAGAGAAGACTCCAATTATACTGTTACTGTACATTATTTTTCAACAATGTGACAACATCTTTACTGGTATGGAAACACAGAGACACTCTTTATCAAAGTTCTACAAATCAGAAATCTAATTTTTCCCCAAATACCACAAGAAATCTAAATATTAATTCTCTAAATGATACAAAGGACTAAACTCTACAAAAATGTGTTATATAAAGCACTAAAAATGTCCTTACAAACTTCTGGAATTCAGGAAAGCTGTGAACAGGGACAACTTACAAGAAAAAATAAAGCACAGAGAAAAAGTATAAGGTATTTGCTTCTTAAAACTGATGAGCTTCTTGAGGACGGGGAGAAGCTCTCCAGTTTTTCCCTTTGTGTCTGTCTCATTTGCCTTGGGGCCCAGAACAGGGCATTTTTAATCAATTAGGATAAATAAGCCTCTCTGTATTACTAGAACATCAAACAACATATACTTAAGTAGATTTAAGCTGTCATAAATGTACCAATTTTTTCATTCCTACAAATATGGCAAATTCAGTTTGTAGATGTTTTTCAAAGAACATAGTATGAACCAAATAAATGATTCACATTCAGACTCTATAAAGAACTAAAGCCTACATACTGGTATGAGTGATTTTTCTAACTTGCCAGCCCTCACTTCTCCTCCTTCAAAAGACTCTAAATCTTTACCTTTCTCATCATTCATTCTTTTCTTCCTGCCTCAGGGGATACATGTCCCCCTCAAAGACCAACTATTACAGTTGCACCTGTATTCCCATCCCCTTCTGCCACAAACAGGGCCTTCCCTTCCAGGTATCCCCTCTCGAGGCAGCATCTCACTGTAATAAAGTGTTCTATTTAACAACGTGGGTGCTGAACCAGACAGTCTGAGTTCAAGTCCTGACTGAGTTATCACTGTTACTACTAGCTATGTGACCTTACATAAATTAAAATTTCATTGCCTTAGTTTCGTCATCTTCAAAATGGGTATAATAATAGTAGCTAATCTAATAGGATTGCTGTGAGAATTAAATAAGTATATATATTTAAAGAACTTAGGATATTATCATGACACCAAATAAGTGCTCAATATATGCTACCATCAATTTTCTTAACTGAGCTAGTCAGTCAGAGAAGAACAGAAGATGGATGAGACATTGAGAGAATGATAAAAATGTGAAGTATTCTTTAAAGGACAGGGGAGAAGGAACAAACCAGGCAAAAATTAAGAACAGATGGCAGTAATGTGAATCTAGTTAATATTATTGACTGTCAATCCAGCTGTTTCACTGCTATGTATATACCCCAAGAGAAAAGAAAGCATATGTCCACACAAAACCTTGTATATAAATGTTCATAGCATCATTTTCCATAATAGACAACAAGTGGAAACGACCCAAATGTCCAGCAATTAATGGGGTATAAATAAAGTGTACTATACCTATGCAATGAAAATTTGGTAATAAAAAGGAATGAACTGCTGATACATGCCACTGCACAGATGAACCTTAAAAACATTATGCTAAGTGAAAGAAGCTAGTCACAAAGGACCCCATATACTATGATTCCATCTATATGAAATGTCCAGAACAGGCAAATCTATAGAGACAAAAAGCAATTAGTGATTGCCTAGGGCCGGAGAAGGGAGGATTGGGGATAAGGGTGGGAAGCTGAAACAGTACAGGATTTGTTCTTGGGATGATGAAAATATTCTAAAATCAATTGTGGTGATGGCTGCATAATTCTGTAGAAATTATAAAAATTATTGAATTGTATCCTTTAAATGGATTAGTTGAATGGCATATGAATTATATCTCAATAGAATTGTTGCAAATAAAAAAATGAAGTGGAGGCAAAGCAGAAGACAATGGTCTCAAGATTTACTGTACTGTCAACATGGTAGATTTTGTAGCATATCACTTTAGTCCTTTCCCTTTCTAATGCAGAACTGCTTTCTTAAAACCTTCAGTCACATTTTCCTATAGAACTGCATACTTCAATATTGGGATTGCCGTCTTATTTCATCATTCTCCCACATGAACATCTGACAGTCGGTCGGTTTAAGAAGATACTTGTTTGGGTTACCTAATACTCTGAATTTCAAGGATGTCTGTAAGTCTAAGAATCTTGTGGTATCTATTATATCTTTAAGACCAAATAAAAGAGCAGAGTGTTAATTAGGTAGACAGTAATTTCAGAAGCCCTTTACTTTTAAAATATTTTTTAAAAATGCTTAGTACTAAAGCCTTTGCAAAAGCATATCTACTCCAAGGTTGGGAGCAGGACTTGCCTTTTGTAGGAAAAAAAAAAAGGCTTACTGTCCTCCCACAATTAGCAAGGCCATTTGCTTTTTGGAGAAACTATCACTTTTAGCAAATCATATCCTGTTCTCTGATCCTTTGATTAGTCATGTGTACATACAGAACTGATTTCAGTGCTTCTTGACGAGTCTTGCACAACATCATCAAAGGTTTATTATCTCTAGGAACTGAGAACACTTACATTGTGCAGGAAGAGATTTCTGTGATCTACTTTAAAACAAAATACAGGGCATTAATGATGAACCCATAATCTTCATCAATTTTAATACATTTTTATATATTCTATTCTCATTCTTCTCTCTCTCTCCCTCTCTCTTACACACACACACACACACACACACACACACACACACATGCAATTCATCCCAAGGAAGTTTGGACAAAAAAATATAATAGGTCTTCTTGGATATATATGGAAAATATCATTGAGGTACTGGCTTTTGGCCTTTTTTTTATCACCTAACACAGGAGATCTGAATAGATCCATGTTCTACATTCATTGAAAGAATTAAATTGTTCACTTTTTGGAAAAGCATGTGTGTGTGTGTGTGTGTGTGTAATCAATTTCAGTGTACTTTCTTCTTTATCAATGATTTGCCAACACATTATCAAGCTGCTGTAATTAAGGGGGTAGTCATAATTCAGAGTGACCTGGTACATGGAACAGCAACTTACAACTAAACATTATACCAGACATTTAAAACATACATCTAAGGAAATGTGGAAAAAAACTGAGCAATAGGATAATCAGGAAGAGATTTTCTCATTTTGTGACTTAAAGACAGTAGCTCTACCTTCATGTTAAGAATTGATGCTCTAAAAATTAAACAGCTCTTCAAAAATCTCATTTTAGTTTTTCTAATATTTACAGAATTAAGAGAGCCAAGACTATTTTTCTCTGAAAAAAACTTATTTGTAAATTCCCCTTGCACCTATTTTTAAGGAATTCAGTTATGAAACTGGGGAATATTTTCTCAGGAAATACTCATCATGGAAAAATTTGGTACTTCTATTCCATCCAAATGTGTGGGTTTTTTAAATTACCTAATTTTCTAATAAAAATCATAAACCAAAAAATAATAAACCAGAAATTGTCTTTAGACACATTTCTTCTCAAAAGATATCACAGGATTTCTGTTTAAAGAATAGTGATATTTGGCTTCACACAGTAAATGAGAGAGAATTTTCTCCCTTTATCGTGTGATGTAAATTCATTAAATAAAATAAATTCTAAAAGGCAAATTCTGGTTTTATATAATTCCCATTTTAGCATGTCAATCTTTTTTTAAAAAAACACTATTTGGTTTAAAAATTGGGAATTATTTTCCTCCTTCTCCATCACTGATACCACCTACGCTGTTACTCAGTAGTAAGTGCTGAATATATGTTGAGTTGAAAGGAGATGTCTCGTAAATTGACTCTCTTTCAGAGGTGCCGGCAATTAGACTTGCTACCTGATTTTTCACAATTGAACAATGAATGATTTTAGACCCTAAGGATATATGCTAGTGTTATTCTCAGGCCTGCCAAACGAATAGTTAGAAATATTTTAAGTCTATAAAAAATACTGCACATTACAGTTATCAAAATATCCTTACAGGCTGGGTGCAGTGGCTCATGCCTGTAATCCCAGCACTGTGGGAGGCTGAGGGGGGCGGGTCACTTGAGCCCAGGAGATCGAGACCTGCCTGGGCAACATAGCGAAACCTCGTTTCTTAAAAAAATACAAAAATTAGCCCAGGGTGGTGGCACCTGCCTGTGATCTTAGCTACTTGGGAGTCTGAGGTAGGGGAATTGCCTGAGCCCAGGAGGTCAAGGCTGCAGTGAGCCGTGATCACGCCACTGAACTCTAGCCTGGGTGACAGAGCAAGACCCTATCTCAAAAAAAGAAAAAGAAAGAATAAAAATCTTTACATGCTTTACACACATCAACCATAGTTATTGGGAGTTTCCATGCTGTTAACAATTCTGTTATGCCAAGCTACGACTATTCTTACTTTCCAGTAAATGAACATTCCTTAATAGATGTGGTCAACTGCAGCAATGTCAGTGACTGACAATTTTCTGCCGGATCAGGTAGCCAGATTCAGGGAGGCAAGATTTCTCCAAATATCTCTAAGTCCAGTTAATACAAGTAGTTCTATCAAGACTTTGGGCTTTACATTGAAATCATTAGCAGAATTTTGAGGAGGAGAGAGGAAAGGAGTGTATTATCAACATATGATGGAGAGAAAATCCCTCGAGTCTTGTAACTAAAATGGATCAAAGTAAGACGTAAAAGATAAAATTAAGACAATAATAATAATAATAATTCAAAACAAGATGATTTTTTTAAATCCTAAGAAGTAGCAAGTGAATACAACTTCCTCCAGTAGTAGTAAGGAAACCAGGAGAAGGAGAAAGAGACTCAGGTTCTAGGCAGTGAGTAGATTGTGCTTCAGTTGTTCTTGTGTAGTAAGTTAAATGCTTAGGGAGGCACATTCCCTCTTTCAGGTCAGCAGGGTACCATTTAGTGCATTACTGCTGAGGTACCCTGGTGACCTGAATGAATTAATGCAGCTTCCAAAGGTGCTTAACTTGCAAACACTGAGAGCTCAGGCACTAGAAGTGATAAATATTCTATTAGTCCTTTCTATTTAATATACCAAATACCCAAACATGCCAGTAAAAGGAAGACTTTTAAAAATCTCTGTCATCCCAGGACATACAGCAGCTAACAATTTTAACAACAGTTTCTCCTTCCTGTTCATAGGTGACCCAGTGGGTTTAAGTTCATCATCTCAGTAGACTACATTCATGTGCACAAACCTACCAGCCAGCTCTTACTACATCTGCAATACCTTTAAGAAAATCTGCTTGCTTGAAGAAGTGAAAATGGACTACTTTCCCATAACCTGCTCTTCCTATCCTAAAATATAGAAGTTTTCTTAATTAAAAAACCTTATTAATGTGGGCTAGGGGCATGAGCTGAAAAGAGGCCAAGGTTAGAATTCCAGCCCAGCCTCTTACTATCTATAAGGACTCAAGCAAGGTGTTTTTCTCTGAATCTGTTTCCTCATATGTCAGAGTATAATAATAGCATATGGCTGTTAGGAAAAGTATGTGAAGTAATGTACACAAAGAATTTAACTTACATGATTATTGTAAGTATGTTCTCTCCAAAAAGTAATGCCATTGTAAAAGGCAATAAATAAGTAAGTCAATTATCAATATGGGTTCACTGTTGACAGATTATCTGGCATCAGGAGGGTTTTTTTTTGTAAAATTCTTCTGAATATCCCATAAATTTTATATAGATAGTAAATTGCCAACTCTATCGATAAATGAGGCCTTCTTGCAAAAGGACATGTAATCATAGACTACAAATCATTATTTTAAAGCTTTAAAAGCTTTCCTCCCAAACTGGAGTTAACTGTTACAGTTGGATTTATCAATAGATCATTTCTTCCCACATTCAGCCCTGTATTCCAATAATTTTATTAGCAGATATCGAGGAACAAATAGTTCTTCAATCATAACCTTTCTCTGCACTACTCCTTAAAAATTGCTTGATGGACAAATATAGTCCTAACACTAACCCCTTAAGCAACAGAAGAGAGAAATGTATATTTTATGCTAGTACCTACAATGAAATAAAGTCTATAGGAAATTCTAAATCAAAAGAATGTGATCTCCATACACTTTAATATTTATGTATGCACATTTAATTTATGTAAGTTCAAGATGACAAAATTTCCTTAAAGATAAGGAAAATAAAATGTTAATAAAATGGTGTAAAACCAAGTGAAATAAAATGTGGTCACAACAACTGTTTTTATCTGTGATAAAACACTGTAACTGGTCATTACAATAATGTATCTTTAAGCAGTACTCTCATTGACCTTATTGTAAATTGAATTTACAATGGTTTCCCAAGAGTTATACTACATTTTTATCCTGGTTATTTAAAGGGGTGGATGGTAGTTGTAATTAGACACATTTTGCATTTCTTTTTTTTTTTTTTTTTTTTGAGATGGAGTCTTGTTCTGTTGCCCAGGCTGGAGTGCGGTGGCGCAATCTCGGCTCACTGCAACCTCCACCTCCTGGGTTCAAGAAATTCTCCTGCCTCAGCCTCCCGAGTAGCTGGGACTACAGGTGCACACCACCATGGCTGGCTAATTTTTGTGTTTTTAGTAGAGTCAGGGTTTCACCAGGCTGGTCTCGAACTCCTGACCTCATGATCCACCCGCCTCAGCCTCTCAAAATGCTGGGATCACAGGCGTGAGCCACCACGCCTGGCCTGCATTCTTTATTATGTGGTTTTCTTCTTCATTTTCTAGGAGATGCATTAGTAGCAACATCCTCATGTTTGAAAACTACATATATGTCCTAACTAGTAGAAAAGCTCTATCCTGCCCTCAAGTTCCCACCATAATCGTTGTCTAAAACTGATCAATAAAGTCTTGCTATGCAATAGGGCAATAAAAGTAAGCGAAGACACAGAAGTGACATTATACTACATCTACTGATGACTCAAAAGACCACTCACATGCAGCCCTTTGACTAAACATTGCTGAAAAAATGCATGGCAACTCTTGATGACTACGTCCATAGATTTAACTCTGAACAACTTTAATGTCCCCGACATCTAAGCACCAAATGTAACCCATAATATTTGTGAGCAGAATGAGTTAGGAAGTATCACCTTAGAAAATTATTTGTCTCTGAGCAGCACTTAGAAAGATGGCTTATATTCCATCACATCAAAGGGACACAGCCACCATACCAGACACTTCAAAACCTTTCACATAGTAAGTGTTCAATAAGTGCTTCTATATTTACCAGAAGTAAAAATTGAGATATCGTCTGTGAATTCTGCTAACAGAATATTGGCCTTTGTGACTGTTATACTAATCGCCATCCTCTTGAGTTATAGAATCTGTGAAGGTGTTTCCTCATGGTTATTGGTGGCTGTGCCTCCATGCCTGTCCTTCACCTTTCAAACAAATCAAATCCTCCCATATGCTCTCCTGGAATAGGCTGAAAATTTGGGGGGCAGGCAGAAAGCACCTTTTAAGGCTTGAATTTCCAGCAACATTTCCAGCAACGTTCAGGAAGGCCAGATGTTCTGGAAGCAGAACCACGGTCATTATACACACGCCAGCTCCTCCTCACTCCACCCAGGGCCAAGACCCTTTCAGCAGTGTGAGGCCTGGTTAACATATGACTTTCACTGCATTATGGCATGGCGTCCCAGCACCCACTTGAACATCTCAGCAATTTTAAACAAGCTCCAATGACGGGGACTATTACATTTAAGCCACAGAAAAACACAGGGAGACCACATTAATTATGAGAGAACACCTTTGTCTGCATTACCTAAATGACCTCAGGGTGGGTGATAAATGAGCAATTTAGCTCTTTTGATTAAATCATACCTGCACTTCACATGAAATAGAATGAACGAACACAAGTTACACAAAAAAAATGTAATGTAAATCATAAAGTAGGAGTTGACATGAATGGGGGTGCCAAATTGTTGACTCTGTTTCTGAGGTGTGGTGTGTTGTGGTGGTGGTGGTGGTGGTGGTGGTGGTGGTGCATGGCGGTGGTGGTGGTGGTCGTGTGTGTGTGTGTGTTCAGGAGTAAATGAAGAAAGCTCTTAAGGAGGGGCACTGCCCTACCTAACCCCAATCCGTGACATAATCACTCCACTCCACACAAACATTAGAAATTCCTCCAGATCAGGCAGTTCCTTTTTAAAAAATGCACGCTGAAAAAGACTTCTAAGTCAATTACACCTTTGGAGGCACGACTCTGCTTTTATAAAAAGGCTTCATTCCCCTTAATTAAAAGAACGCTAGTTTTCTGTGGGGAATTAGATAGGTAATCTTGCAACATGGGATATTTCCATGAAGAGAAGACCTAGGTGGGGTAAAACAGTAAGGATTTCAGGAAAACAGAAAAGAGCATAAGAGTATATTCCTGATGTGTAGGCAGATGGTGGCATTGGTTAAGAAAAGACATACAGAAAATAGAGTAGGTGGGTTCTAATAACACACTTTGCTTTCTTTAAATTTTGTCTGGGTTTGATAACAATTTCACACAATAAAAATCATTCTATCTATCCTGACATGGATGTAGTAAGTTGCTAATGCCTGGTCTTAGTCAATCTTCCTAGGGATTGATATCTATCTATCTGTCTGTCTATCTATCTATCTATCTATCTATCTATCTTTCTGTCTCTCTATCCTTGGATTGACAGATTTTTTGTCACTTTTCTTTTCTGGTATGGTACAAAGAGGGTTCTCAGCTCACAATGTAATATATTACTTCACATGTGAATGCAGTAAGAAAGTCCATATTTGTGCTGAAGTAGCCATGTTATAACACATAGCCGTGCTTCAGCAAAAGTCAAGCTTAAAAACAGAAGTAGACGTAGTTGATAGGGCTGGCCAATTGCATTTTTTCTGAAAACACCAGGGATTTATTATTGCTATTAGCAAACCAACTCCTCTTTATTTAATCCATGTATTTATAAGTTATAAGTATTATGCAAGTATGTACTATTCTACTAGAGAAACTGTTTTTTTCAATCTCTGCCCTGTCTATTTATATAAGAATACAATAGAATAATTTGAACTGTGATTAGTTTTTTTTTAAAACAAATCCTGCAACTGGAATTAAATTTCACACTGCATTTCAACCTTGAAATGAACATAAATCTGAAACTAATACAAAAGTGCAAAGATTTCCATATTCAGGTTAATGTTTAGTAACAGAAAAGAATAACTTTTGTTTATCTCTGAAAACAGCTTTCTTCATCTAAACAAATAACTAGAATAAGATTAAGAAAAACTTGTTTTGGTTTCTTAGATACACACACATATTCCAATTGTTTTTCACACAATGACTTTTATGTAAATGTGTACCACACAATCTCCTGACCTCCTTTACCAACACACCGGGACAATGACAGTTCAATAATTGAAATGGTACATATCTCGTATATTTGATTTTAAATTGCAAAGTTGGACTCAGGCCTATTGAAATGAAAATACCTGTGACTGTTTGTTAATTCCAAACTGATCGGGTTATTATTTCCTACTAAGAAAAAAAAAGGCACAAAAAGGTAGATGAACCTAATTATTCCATTTTTTAAATTTTCTTTACACATACTGTTCCCAATATGCCTCCTTGCATTCTCCTCTGTGGGCCTCCCCAACACCTTGATTTTAGTTCTTAACCAGGATTCTTTAATCCATAACATGGATAATGAGAAAAACCCAAAAAATGCTCCACGGGGGAATGTTACACTAAAAGTTACCTAGGACTAAATCCCAAGTGTGTTCCTTTGCTCACCATGGAGACAGGCAATTTGTTCACTGCTTTCAGTCAATTTGAAATCCAAATATGAAAAAGGCATTATGGAATTCAGACAGACTACTCTGCTTCACTACTAGCAGATGCAGGAAGGAAAAAAAGAGGTAGTATAATTAAGGCTTTGACTTTGAACAAGCAAAGCTGTGAACACCTCACTTATAAATACATATAATATTAAAAGAGCAGCCGAAGTACAGATGCAGCAAGAGTATTTCTATGTCCTGCACTGAATGGTGGTTAGATCAATCAGCTGGCCAGAAAAGTCTTGGCCATACTGAACCAAGAACAAACTAAACTGTAAATCTGAAATATTGCCAGTTTCATTTGTTCTTCCTCAATTTGAACGTGTAGTGCTCTGTGGTTTTCATTATATCTTTTTACTAGACTCTTTAGAAAAAGTTGGAGATCATTTAAGGGGTAGACAAAATTACAGTGCATTTTTGAAAAATAAAGGCTGGAAGTAAAGGAGTTTCTTTAATTTGTTCCTTAGTTGATTCGTTAATCCATCACTCATTCTACAAATATTTATTGAGAACCAATTATTTTATCAATTGACTAAAATTTGTAAAGAATAGGAACACATGAAATTAGAAGAATATAATTAAATCTAATAAATGGGTTAGCGGAAAAACTGCTGTTTTATACACACACAGACACACACATTCACTTTGCAAGATTGATTGTAGCTAGCTATATATTTTGTATTTATTAATCTCACTTTGAATACATATTCAAACATTAAAAGTAAAGATTATGGGCAATCCTCAGTTTCATCTTATTGTTTTATTTTCCTAGAGCAATTTTGTTTCATCAATCAAATTTCTGGAGGAAAAGTCCAAATTTAGTAGTGCTTAGCACTTCAGAGACTCTCACTTGAAGAAATGGGTAAGATTTTCTTAACAGTAACAAAAATGCTTTTAAAAAAATTCTAAGGAAAATAATGCTGCCAAAAATGAATATAGCTTTGTTTGTTTTTGCAGTCATCATTAGCAATAGGCATAAAGATATTCTTTTTTTTGAGTCCATATGGAAAGATCATCAACACATTCTGCCTCTGGGTTCTTTGCCAAAATACCATAACCCACAAGCCTTCTACCTTAAACATAAAAGGAAAGGTGTTGTTCTGGTTAAATAAAGAAATATTTTTTACTAGCATACATCTAATGTTAAAGCTGCCTAAATCCTGCCAAATATATTAAAAACAACATCTGTAAAACAGATTTTCATTACATTGATCAGTTTCAAGTCAAGCAGCCAGGCAGATGATGCTTCTAAGCTAACCTTAACCTTTAACTTTTAACCTCCTTAACCTAGAATAAGGACACACTTTTAGGTAATGCTGCTTCAGTTTGACAATGCAAGAGGTAAAGTGGCCTATTCAAATTGAAATGACACATCACCACATTTAGTGTTATGAATCAATATGTTGTCAATAACAAGACAAGCTGTTTTCTCGCAGCTCTGTATTTGTCTTATAACTGCTACTTGTCACTTCCCCTTAATGTTTAAATAATTCATGATGCAAAATGATGTAAATTAAACTCCTAATGAAAATGAATTTTATAGAGGAGATTACTGTCTAGCCATTAACTCTGAAACTATTTTAAGTCTAATTTTAATATTTTCGCCATCATTTTTTTCTAGGCTCAGGCCAAGTTATTACGTTCTCATTTAAAAGCAATTAATGTTACTTATGAACCACTTTTATTTTGCCAACACAAGCCAATCAAGCTTGCTAATATCCTCATTACTGCACTTGAAAATCCTCTATGATTCACAGTTTCTGAAATCAGTTTAGAAGTGGAATCCTCAACACAATGCTACTTGGAATATTTTTTTCAGTTACTAGTAGAAATAATGAATGCTTCTTGAAAGAAAATGCAAAAGAATAAAGTTCAGTTGTCTAATACCAAGTCTCAATAGCTCAAATATTTATCTCTTCAATCTTCTATTAATTCAAGATAAGTTTGTTCAAAGTTTATTTGCTGACCATATTTAAACATTGTACTGAACAAGGATACTTAGGTATTTAAGAGATAAACAACTAAAGAAGAGTAAATTTTTATATGATTTATAACATTTTTAAGGAAAGAGTACACCTTTCAGTTGTGGGATCTGAAGCTCTCTCTGCTTTAAGGCCCTCTTTATAATCATGCTTTTGTCTTAATTGGTTGTTATAAATTCAAAGACAACATCCAACTCTCCATGAAAAGGAACTTCAAGGGTAACTGTGGCACCAAGCAAATTGCCCTGAAGAGAATGAGGTGGTCAATCCCTGCTTATGGAATGAATGGATAAACTTACACACACACACACACACACACACATACATTTAAATAATCATGAAGCAGTTAGATTAAATGTTTTCTGAAAAAATAAACAATAACACCCCACCTTCCTTTAGGTTCCCACAAAAGATTAAAAAATAGAAAATTTATACATTTATATCTTTCATTCACAACATGTTAATTTAAAGTGTTAGAGGAGCTGCATGAATATAAACACAGTTCATGAATATTCTATATAGCTCCCAGGGTCTAAATCTATTATTTATACAAACTTAATGTTTGTTTTTCTCTCCCAGGTATTTTAAAAGTTTTAATAGGTCAGGTATCAACAGAAAAAAGTAGACAATTGAACAGTTGTCAACTGTTGCTGCAAAACCTATGAATTATAATACAATTAATCCTTTATATTATATTTTCAATACTGTCAACTTAGAAGCTTTCCATCTCACATTAGGGCCTGCGCTCCCTTCAAACTCTGTAACGTAACCCAAATCTAATGCTTTCATTATTGATCCACAGAGTGCCAATATCACAGGAAGAGTGTTACAAATTCTCACACTGAGTCGTTAGGATTTGATGCACAGTACATTTATCTAGAATTTCAACTTCAAGAAACAACCCAAACACATAGTATTAGACAAATCCAAATAAATAATTCCTTCACCTAATTTAACAGCCTCAACCTGCTCTTTTCAATTGTGGTTATAATTTTAAATAGTGTTAGAAAGGTCATAGGTTTGATAATCACGGGTTGACTCCTGATAGTATAGTTAACACTGATTTCTAGTATAAATCAATAGACAACACTTGCAAAATGGATTTTGTAATCATATTTAGAGCTTGTTACAATGACTAATGGTTTGCAATATTTTCTGAATTTTAATATCCTCTAGACAAAAAGAAGTTTTTAATAAGTTACCAAATTATTCATCATAGTAATGAATGTGTTATATTTGTACATGAACCAAGACAATCAAGACAATCCAGTGAACAAACTGCAGAAAATATATTAATCAGTAATTAGAGTTTAGAAAAAGTCAAGTTCTGTAATAAATGGTGTTCATCACTTGCACGTATTCAGTACATCTGCATAGTTTTCCAAGTAAAGATAAAAGTATATTTGCCATTGTATAAAGCATTGTATAAATAAGCATATTTATCTATACCACACCCATTTAGGGGGAAAATATTGATAGGAAGACAGTCATACAAAATAACAACAGAATTTACTTTTAGAGACTTCCAAGGATGCTAAGGGAGAGTGTGTTTACTTAGTGCTACTGAGCACACACAACAAAACAAAGAAACAAACATTATGTTTGGAGCGTCATTGTTTGTCACCAAACAAAATATTATGCATTCACAAGGCTGGGCACTGATTTTGTCTTCTGCTCCCTGTAACCATTTACATTTAGCCAAGAGTGGGGCTAGGTTCAAAAAAAAATCAATAGGTTTAAAAAGTATTATTTTATATATGACACTATCCCCCAAATTCTTTTATTTTGGGGAAGCCAGTGAAGAAATAAATGCCACTGAGACAGGTGTAAGTGAGACATAGGGTAAAACTTTATAAATAAAGCCTTCAATTCCATATATTTCAATATGTTTTTATAATGTTAATCAGAAACTGTGCCCCCTGCCCTTTGATGTTTTTTCTCTTTTTTTTTTTCTTAATTTGGAGACTTGTGCTCCAAGCTCTGAAAGAGTTAATTCCCTTTTCTACTCTGTGCCAACGGAAATGGATGTCACTGCTTACCTTGTAGAGCTTCAGGGCCGCCTCGTGCCTGTGATTGGTGGTATGCAAGCGTAATTTATCCACACTGTTGGTGTAATAGTCACAGGCGTTACATTTTAGGTGAACAGGGTTGCCAATGGCAATACACTTCAACCTCCACTCATTGCTTTTGCCCCCTTCTTTAATGTGAGCCACCAGTTGATATTTCTGCATATGTTTATCAGTCTTGCAGTGTAGCTGGAAGTTGGCTTTGAGCTGAGTGTTGTAGTTGCAGAGCTTGCACTGGTAGATATCTCCAATTACTGCCCTCCATTCCTCTTCAGGGAGAGAGCGCTCACTGCTCACATGCACACTTAGGGCCTCCAGGCTGTCAGAGGTGAATTTGTTGCAAACAGCACACTGGAATAGCTTCAGCGCTGGGTCACTGATATAAGGTGACAGCTCTCCTGCAGTAAGGAGGGACAGGTCATCACCCATTAGCTGACCACTGGCAAGCCGGATTTCAGGCGGCAGCTCATTATTTACTACAGGAAAAAAAAATTAAAAGGAAAAATAGAGACTAGAAAACACAGCACACACAAAGGAATCTGTAAAATAAAGTCTTGACAAGGAATGTGCTTTCTCTAGAGCTTAAACTATAAAAAGCTGTAATAGGATTGAATCAGGATCAATTACAATCATCCCTTTCAACTTCTAAATTCCCTCATCAGATAGCTTTAATTACTCCTACTGGGCATGATGTCATTCTGAAATTTGTATTTTCGAGGGCAAGAAAGTTGATCAATACCATAACAAAACAGTCACGTGCTTTCAATTTAAGAGCCTAGATAAACTTACATAAGCACTAATTGTTATTTCCCAATTTGTCTTAAAGCTTGATGAGATTTGGCTAATATTGTATGCATGCCTGTAATCTACTGCCAAATACCTGGGATAAGGTAATGGTATTATTGTTAGATTAATTATCTTTGATCACAGCCATTAAAATATTTCTTAAATATATTTAATTCAAAATAATGCTATACCCCTTTAAAGCTCAAGTTTGATATGTTAGCGAATAATCACCAAAATTGAAACTATAAACCTTGTAAGGTATGGCTAATGATGGCAGGCAATTAATGCAAATTAGCTTTTGTTAATCAACTTACTGAATGAAGAGAAAGTTTGCTAACTTCGCTGATGCCGCCATTGATCCCTTAACTCTTTCTTCTCTGAAGTTAATTTGGCTTTGAAGCAGAAGAGCAAATGGTTTGATTATCCAGCTTAAAGAGAAAGTCCTTTCTAGTAAGCTGTCCTCAATTTGTTGGCACTCACCACTTTATCTGGGTGCATCACGCCAAATCAAAATGTGATTAGAAACTAACAACAGTGCAGAAAAGCAGGAAATACTAACCGAGCCCTGGTGCCAAAGCCGCTGCTGTCGCTGGATCCAGCTGGAATGGATTGATCATCAGCTGAGGGTCGGCAGGGTTTTCCAGCTTCATTCCGGTCAGGCCTATGTTCTGGGCTAGGTAGTACTGATAAAGCTCTGCTTCCGCCGGGGCAAGGCCCAAGTGCAGATTATGCTGGATCTGCTTCATGTTCTGCTGCAAAAGCATCATATTATGCATGTGCTTTTCGCTGGTCATATGAATTCGGAGGTTCCTGGCGACATTGGTTTCATAATCACAAACTTCACACCGCCAGGTGGGTTTCTGTTTGGGTTTGGACGGAGAGGGTGTTCCGCAGCCACTGAGGCTGGTGTTGGGGGCTGGGGCAGAGTGGCCAAACACCTGCTCACCATTGCCATTTTGGAGATTCTGAACATTGTTCAGGTGCTTGTCCGACTGCATATGAATACTGAGGTTGCCTTTGGTAGTGGTAGAGTAGTTACAAACCTCACAACGGAAGGGTTTATAGCCACACGTGTAACTCTCACCCCGGGCAAGCCTGGGGTGAGGCTGTCCAGTCTTACAATAAACACAAGAGCCACCCGGCTCAGGGTGTTTCTCCTTCATATGGGCCTCCAGGGTCTGCTGATATTTGTAGTGCCAGTTACATTTAGGACATTTGAGGGTTTTGCATGAGTTCCTCGAGTGCATCATAGTCATATGACCACCAAGAGACCTCGAAGACCCCAACACAGTGTCGCACTTTGGACACTCGATGCCACTGCCCGGTGAGCCGTCTCCTCCAGGCCCTGGTGTGCCAGGAGTACTCGGGGTAAAGCCATGCTGGTGAGGAGTGGCTGAACTGTCTTCGTCTCCCCGGGCTATTTCACTTGGATGAGCAGCTGTGGCACTGTCTTTACTGGCACTTGCGTCTGCAAAGTCCTTGCCACTGATGCCATAGTTATTAGCAACACTGCCACTGGCCCTAACAGCAGCAGTCTGTTTTTTCTTTTCTGTGTCATCAGAAACAGTCGCCGAGGAGGACGAGGTACCCTTTTCAATAAATTTTAGCACACTGGATGATAAAGGAGAAATGCTTTGGTTTAAGAGAGGGAAATCTTTGTTACCAATACTATCGGTGAGTTCACCTAACACTTCCTCGTCATCAAGTTCATTGGAGTACGCATCTTCTTCATCCTCATCTCCCGGTTCAGTGGGTTCACTTTTGACAGGGCACTCCCCGTTTGGGTGTAAAACGTTGCTTTCTTTTGGCCTTTCACAGTTGTTCTCTTGGTCTTTGCTCTCTGACATCTTGCTAGACTCAGACGATGAGTGGCTGAGGGAGACAGAGGTAATTGGGGTGTTCACTACTAAACTAGACAGCCCCCCCAGATTCACTTCAGCCTTTGGCATTTGGGTAATCCCCAGCGGCTGCTCTGCTGAGCTCGAGGTGCTCGCGCTTCCTTTTAAGAAGGCAAAGCCAGCCGGCAAAGAGTCACCATTTTCAACATGAAAAGCGCTCCATAAACCGCGGAAGGTTGGATCGGGTCCTATGAGGTTTGTAGTAGAAAAATGGGGATAAACAGAAGTGGATTTTTTTGGTTCCAGAAAGCTTATAAGAGGTTCTTTGTCTTTACCAATCCCCTGTATTATGGCGGAGACGCATTTATTACTGAGGAGCTTCTGCTCCTCGTCATTGAGGGTCATCCGATGATCATGCACAGCATGGGTTACAAATGACCTGATATAACCAAAAGACAACTTGCACAAGAAACACATTAAAACAGGTTTCCTTTTCCCATCGCTAATACAACCATCGAATTTGGACAAGTCCACATTGTTAGGGACATCTTTGGACACACAGGAGTTTTTGGCTGAGCCATCACTGGTTAGATAGTCTTTCTCTCTCTTGTGTCGGAGATCATAGACACGGAAACTGTGCAACA